>NC_135994.1:8981847-9045311 GCF_053455715.1 Rhinoraja longicauda
AACCAACCTCCCTTCCATCGACTCCATCTACACCTCACGCTGCCTCTGCAAGGCCAGCAGCCCAGACCATCACACAAACCAACCTCCCTTCCATCGACTCCATCTACACCTCACGCTGCCTCGGCAAGGCCAGCAGCATAATCAAGGACTAGTCTCACCCCGGCCACTCCCTCTTCTCCCCTCTCCCATCGGGCAAGAGGTACAGAAGTGTGAAAACGCACACCTCCAGAGACTGGCGCTGTAAGGGAACAACTCTACCGCCGCGCCACCTTGTTTAAAAGACAATATCTTTTAAACATTGTTATTGTACCTTCTAGATGCAGTTTCTTCCCAGCTGTTATTGGGCAACTGAACCATCCTACCACAACCAGAGAGCAGTGCTGAACTACTATCTACCTCAGTGGTGACTCTCTTTAATCGGACTTAGCTGGCTTGACCTTGCACTAAACGTTATTCCCTTATTCTGTATCTGTACACTGTGGACGGCTCGATTGTAATCATGCGTTGTCTTTCCGCTGACTGGTTAGCACGCAACAAAAGCTTTTCACTGTACCTCGGTACACGTGACAATAAACTAAACTCAACTCAATGAGGTGCGTGGGGACTTTAGTCATCAGATTCAATAATTTTTTGTGAGGCTATAGTCAGCAATGGATGCACGCAATCTTTTTTCTTGGGTAGGGGAATCGAGAACAAGAGGGCAAAGGGTTTAAAGAGAGAGGGAAGAGAGGATACAATAGACAATAGGTGCAGGAGTAGGGCCATTCGGCCCTTTGAGCCAGCACCACCATTCAATGTGATCATGGCTGATCATTCTCAATCAGTACCCCCCCCGTTCCTGCCTTCTCCCCATACCCCCTGACTCCACTATCCTTAAGAGCTCTATCTAGCTCTCTCTTGAATGCATTCAGAGAATTGGCCTCCACTGCCCTCTGAGGCAGAGAATTCCACAGATTCACAACTCTCTGACTGAAAAAGTTCTTCCTCATCTCCGTTCTAAATGGCCTACCCCTTATTCTTAAACTGTGGCCCCTGGTTCTGGACTCCCCCAACATTGGCAACATGTTTCCTGCCTCTAACGTGTCCAACCCCTTAATAATCTTATACGTTTCGATAAGATCCCCTCTCATCCTTCTAAATTCCAGTGTATACAAGCCTAGTCTCTCCAGTCTTTCAACATACGACAGTCCCGCCATTCCGGAAATTAACCTCGTGAACCTACGCTGCACTCCCTCAATAGCAAGAATGTCCTTCCTCAAATTTGGAGACCAAAACTGCACACAGTACTCCAGGTGCGGTCTCACTAGGGCCCTGTACAACTGCACACAGTACTCCAGGTGCGGTCTCACTAGGGCCCTGTACAACTGCACACAGTACTCCAGGTGCGGTCTCACTAGGCCCCGATGGTACATATCTGGACCAAGCCGCCAGAGGCAGGTACAATAACAATGTTTAAAAGAGATTGTCTTTTAAACAAGGTGGTGCAGCGGTAGAGTTGCTGCCTCACGGCGCCAGAGACCCGGGTTCCATCCCGACTACGGGTGCTGTCTGTACGGAGTTTGTGCGGTCGCCCCGTGACCTGCGTGGGTTTTCTCCGGTGCTCCGGATTCCTCCCACACTCGCAGGTTGACTGGCTTTTGTACACTGTTCATTGTCCCTGGTGTGCGTAGGACAATGCTCGTGTACGGGGTGATCGCTAGTGTACGGGCCGATCGCTGGTCGGCGCGGACGCGGTGGGCAGAAGGCCTCGTTCCGCCCTGCATCTGTCAAGTGATTTGGACAGGCACACGGATTGGAAAGGGGTTGAGATGATGACATGGGATGACGGGAAGAGGAGTGTAAGCGGGTCGTGGATGGGCGGCAGGGACTCGAGTGGGCTGAAGGGCCTGTTTCCGCACTGCGTACTCCCTGACCTTGAAAGGGTTAAACCTTGCAGCTGGGCTGCGTGGAGCCCGCCCCCGTTCCCTTAAGCACAAGCACTTAGAGAGGTGAATTAATTGGAGTGTTCACAATGATTAAAGGGGTTGGTATCAGGCAGAGACTGGCGTCTTGCAGCCTGCAGCACCTTGCAGTCGATGAGGGCAAGATTCATCCATCACACGTCCCAGTTTTCCCACTTTAATTTAGTTCCGAAGAATGGTCTCGACCCGAAACGTCACCCATTCCTTCTCTCCACAGATGCTGCCTGACCCGCTGAGTTACTCCAGCACTCTGTGAAACGTCACCTATCCATGTTCTCCAGAGATGCTGCCTGACCCGCTGAGTTACTCCAGCACTCTGTGAAACGTCACCTATCCATGTTCTCCACAGATGCTGCCTGACACGCTGAGTTACTCCAGCACTCTGTGAAACGTCACCTATCCATGTTCTCCACAGATGCTGCCTGACCCGCTGAGTTACTCCAGCACTCTGTGAAACGTAACCTATCCATGTTCTCCAGAGATGCTGCCTGACCCGCTGAGTTACTCCAGCACTCTGTGAAACGTCACCTATCCATGTTCTCCACAGATGCTGCCTGACCCGCTGAGTTACTCCAGCACTCTGTGAAACGTAACCTATCCATGTTCTCCACAGATGCTGCCTGACCCGCTGAGTTACTCCAGCATTTTGTGTCCATCTTTAGTTGAGATCGGTTCGTCATTATTCTCGCGTGTACTGAGGTACAGTGAAAAGCTTTTACCTGGGTGCTATCTATTCAAAGAATGTGGTTTTCTCCCACATGCCAAAGACGTGCGGGTTTGTGGGTTAATCGTCCCTCTGTAAATTGCCCGCTAGTGTGCAGGGAGTGGATGAGAAAGTGGGATAACATACTGTAGTAGACTTTAGAGTTACAGCGCGGAAACAGGCCCTTCGGCCCACCGAGTCCGCGCCGACCAGCGATCCCCGTACACTAGCACTATCCTACACACACTAGGGACAATTTACAATTATACCAAAGCCAAGTAACTGACAAACCTGCACATCTTTGGAGTGTGGGAGGAAACCGGAGCACCCGGAGAAAACCCACGCAGGTCACGGGGAAAACGTACAAAAATCCGTACAGACAGCACCCGTGGTCGGGATGGAACCCGGGTCTCTGGCGCCGTGAGGCAGCAACTCTACCGCTGCGCCACAGATGGTCTTACCAGCTGGCCTGCCCATATTGTTATATAAACGTGCCAGCTGATCTGTAAAGGGGTGCCTAGTCAAGTGGGCATGTCTCTCCCTCATTGCCTACTCTGTGATTTTTACTTCTATCTGTCCTTAATCTAAATCCCGTGGTTAAAAATATCAATTAACCCAAATAAGTCAACAGGAACAGCTTTGACATATTCAGTTTTTTTGAGTTGCCACTGATTTCATGTGGAAAGTACTTAGGGGTTTAAATTGTGTAATGAAGTGCACTGTAATCCCCACAGCTATTTAATAATGTTCAGGAACTGATTTCACTTGGGCCATGCACAGGTACCTCATCAAGATGCCAACGTCAGTAAATTGACAGGGGGCGCAGCGGGTAGAGCTGCTGCCTCACGGTGCCAGAGGCCCGGGTTCCATCATTACCTGTGACCCCGTGGGTTCCCTCCCACATCCCAAAGACGTGCGGGTGTGTGGGTTAATTGGCCCTCTGTAAATTGCCCCCTAGTGTGTGCAGGTGAAAGTCTTGGACAGGCACATAGACATGCCAGGAATGGAGGGATATGGGTCACGTGCGGGCAGATACGTGGCATCACAAGTAGACAGGGTGGTGAAGAAAGCTTTCAGCACATTAGTCTTCATCAGTTAGAGCATTGAGTATAGCAGTTGGGAGGCATTGTTACAGTTGTACACGACATTGGTAGGGCCACATTTAGAGTATCGTGTTCAGTTTTGGTCACCCTCTAAAAGGAAAGATGTTGTCAAGCTGGACAAGTGTGTAAAGGATGACCGACACAAAGTGCTAGAGTAACTCAGCGGGTCAGGCAGCATCTGTGGAGAACATGGATAGGTGACGTTTCACAGAGTGCTGGAGTAACTCAGCGGGTCAGGCAGCATCTGTGGAGAACATGGATAGGTGACGTTTCACAGAGTGAAAGGGAGGGGGTAGAGGGAGGGAGGGGGAGGGGGAGAGGGAAGGGGGAGGGGGGCAGGGGGGGAGGAGAGGGTGCTGCACCAATGCGGGAGAGGTTTGGGCCCAACGGGTCCACTTGGTCTAGTAGCTTGCAAGTAGTACAAGTAGACCGAGTGGTATACCTGCAATATATATATATAATTTATAATATATAATAATATCTCTACCACTGTAATATATATATTAGAGTGGTAAAGAATGCGTATGGTATGCTTGCCTTCATCGGTCAGGGATCTCCGGTTTCCACCCACACTCCAAAGACGTGCAGGTTTGTAGGTTAATTGGCTCGGTATAAGTGTAAAATTGTCCCTGGTGTGTGTAGAGCAGCCTACGTGTGCGGGGATCGCTGGTCGGTGCGGACTCGATGGGCCGAAGGGCCTGTTACCTTTTTTTTACTTTTTAGTTTTAGTTTTCAGTTTTAGTTTGACAGATATCAGCGCGGAAACAGGCCCTTCGGCCCACCGAGTCCGTGCCGACCGGCGAACCCCGCACTTTAACACAAGCCTACACACACTGGGGACAATTTACACATATACCAAGTATACAAACCCAAGCCAATTAACCTACAAACCTGCACGTCTTTGGGGTGTGGGAGGAAACCGAAGCACCCGGAGAAAACCCTCGCAGGTCACGGGGAGAACGTGCAAACTCCGTACAGACAGCACCCGTAGTCGGGATTGAACCCTGGTCTCCGGCGCTGTGAGGCAGCAACTCTACTGCTGCACCACCGTGCTGTATCTCTAAAGTAAACAGTGCTGGGGGAACTCAGCGGATCAGGCAGCCTCTGTGGAGGGGTGAGGGGGAAATCTGCTATGTTCATACCACTGGGCTGTGAGCTGCCCAAGCGGAATATGAGGTGCTGTGCCTCCACTTTGCACTGGGCCTCACTCTGACAATGGAGGAGGCCCAGGACAGAAAAGTCAGTGTGGGAATGGGAATTAAAATGGTTGGCAACCGCGAGATCCAGTTGCCATTCGGCGGACCGAGCGCAAGGGTTCAGGGCAAGTGGTCGCCGGATCTACGCTTGGTCTCGCCAATGTACAGGCCACATCACGGACATCGAAGGCCTATCCATTTCCCTCCACAGACGCTGCCTGACCCGTTAAGTTCCTCCAGCACTTTGTGCTTTTCTCCAGACTCCAGCGTCTGCGTTGCCCGCCCAACTGCTGTGGAAAGGGCCGCACTCTTCCACGATAGCCAGGAGAGAGGCAGAGTGGCCAAAGTGGCCGCGATGACAGCTTGAACTCTTCTGTCTCGTCACTGATTCAACAAGCCAGTCTGTGCCCCATCACACCGCAAGACCAGAAATCACAGCAGCAGAATGAGGCCATTCGGCCCATCGAGTCTACACCACCATTTATCTCTCCCTCCTAACCCCATTCTCCTGCCTTCTCCCCATAACCCCTGACACCCGTACTAATCAAGAATCTATCTATCTCTGCCTTAAATATACCCACTGACTTGTGGCCTCCACAGCCGTCTGTGGCAAAGAATCCCACAGATTCACCACCCTCTGACTAAAGAAATACCTTAAAGGAACGTCCTTTAATTCTGAGGCTGTGCCCTCTGGTCCTAGACTCTCCCACTAGTGGAAACATCCTCTCCACATCCACTCTATCCGGGCCGCTCACTATTCGGTAAGTTTCAATGAGGTCCCCCCTCATCCTTCTAAACCCCAGCGAGTACAGGCCCAGTGCCGACAAACGCTCTCTCCGCGCCCGTCCGACCTCCGCGGGAGGCTGCGTGCCGCGTCTCCAGCGTGGCGCAGCCCATCGCGGGCACGCCAGCGTACTTACGGTTGGCAAAGCATGACGAGGTCCTGGTCAGTGGTGCCGGGGTGCAGTCCACGAATGTACAGGTTGGTTTTACTGAGTTGCTCCCCACCAATGCTGCTGCTGTTGCTGCTGTTGGTGCTGGGACTGGGTGGAGCCATCTGCTGGGCCGCTGGGGCATAGGGCTGCTGGCAGAACAAACGCCGTTATTGTACCCCCAAAACACGCCGCCTCACTGCTCCTCCCGCCCACAGGTGGCGCACTTCATATCGTCACGCGCACCGAGGTACAGCAAACAGCTTTGCCTTTGCGTGCTATCCAAACACGTCAGATAATGAATGCCACACATACATGCAATCAAGTCAAACTCAAGTACAACAGGGGGAGATACAGAGTGTCAGTCTGACGAAGGGTCTCGACCCGAAACGTCGCCCATTCCTTCTCTCCTGAGATGCTGCCTGACCCGCTGAGTTACTCCAGCATTTTGTGAATAAATACCTCCGATTTGTACCAGCATCTGCAGTTATTTTCTTACAGAGTGCAGAATATAGTTCTCAGCATTGTCGCGCACCAGTTCCACAGACAAAGTCCAATGTCCGCAATGGTGTAGAGGTGAATCGGACAGTACCCGAGCTTATGGAAGGGCCATTCAGAAGCCTGATCACTGATCCTATACTGGCTCTCGATGCAATCCCACTCCCCCACTTGGATAAGAAAGAGAGAAAGCACAGAACTAGTGTGAACGGGTGATCGATGGTCAGCATGGACTCGGAGGGCCGAAGGGCCTGTTTCCATTCTGTACGTTTCAATCTTTCGGTCAATTCAATCCAAATCTTGATCTAGTTCAGTGATACAGCACGGAAACAGGCCCTTCGGCCCACCGTTGACACTAATTCTATGTTATCCCACTTTCTCGTCCACTCGAGGGGGCCATTTACAGAGGGGTCAATTAACCCACAAACCCGCACGTCTTTGGAGTGCGGGAGGAAACCGGAGCACCCGGAGGAAACCCACTCAGGTCACGGGGAGAACGTGCAAACTCCACACACACAGACAGACAGCGCCCGAGGTCAGGATTGAACCCGGGTGTCTGGCGCCGTGAGGCAACGGCTCTACCAGCTGCTCCACCGTGTGCCGCCCTGATTAAAGTCCCATCAACCGTTGCCACCCCCTCCCCCCCGCCCCATCCTTCCACAACCGCAGCACAGGCTGGAGACTGTCTGTGTGGCCATTCCGCCCGTTCCCTACCAGAAGCTAGGCTGGCGATAGAAGGAGCAGGCAATGAGTTGGTGAAAGTCGCACGCAATGTCCCAGATCCACCAGCTCGCACACATCAAAGCAACGTCAAACTTTAGACACCATGATCTCCAGCCGGCAGATTGTGACAATTCACTCGACTCTGAGGTCAGAGAGCCTGTCTTGTGACTAATTTCACCCTCGTGCCAAACATGACGTCACGATGCAGTTTGACAGGACCTTTCGTGAGGCCGCATTTTGGAGTAGTGCGTGCAGCTCGGCTTGGAGGTGCAGCGCGGAAACAGGCCCTTCGGCCCAGCGAGTCGGCGCCGACCAGCGACCAGCGACCAGCGACCAGCCCGCACACCTGTGTGACCGCATACACTGCGGGGGACAATTTACAGAACTGACCGACAAACCCGCACGACTGTGGGACGTGGGGGGAACCGTAAGCACCCGGAGGAAACACACGCGGTCACGGGGAGAGCGCGCAAACTCCGTGCAGACAGCGACCAGAGTCAGGATGGAACCCGCGACTCTACCGCCGCCCCAGTGCAGGAAGGGTCTGGTGTCGTTGGAGAGGGTTCACCTGATCTATGACTGGATTAGACGGGATTAGCAACAGGGAGAGGGGGGGGGGGCAGACATGGATTGTTTGCTGTGGAATGCTGGAGGTTGCTGGGAGACCGGACAGAAGCATGCAAAATCATGAGGGGCATAGATAGGGTAGACAGTCACAACCTTTATCCCCAGGGTGGAAAAATCAAACACCAGAGGAAATAATTTTAGGGTGAGGGGGGCAAAGTTTAAAGGAGATGTGGGGGGGGGGGGGGTTGTTTACACAGAGGGGGGTGGGGGCCTGGAACGCACTGCCTGGGTTGGTGGTGGAGGGAGATACGATAGTGGCGTTTAAGAGGCTTTTAGATCGGCGCATGGATGTGCAGGGAATAGAGGGATATGGATCACACGCAGGCAGTGGAGATTTGGTCGTGGCATCATGTTCAGCACGGACATTGTGGGCCGAAGGGCCTGTTCCTGTGCTGTAACGTTCTGTGTTCTATGTAACAATGGTGCAGCGGTAGAGCTGCTGCCTCACAGCGCCAGACACCCGGGTTCCATCCTGACCACGGGTGCTGTGAGGAAATAACTGCAGATGCTGGCACAAATCGAAGGTATTTATTCACAAAGTGCTGGAGTAACTCAGCGGGTCAGGCAGCATCTCAGGAGAGAAGGAATGGGTGACGTTTCGGGTCGGGACCCTTCTTCAGAGGTCACGTTCTCCCCGTGACCTGCGTGGGTTTTCTCCGGGCGCTCCGGTTTCCCCCCACACACCAAAGACGTGCAGGTTTGTAGGTGAATTGGCTTCTGTAAATTGTCGCTAGTGTGTGTGTGTAGTGTGCACAGTGATCGCTGGTCGGCACGGATTCAATGGGCCAAAGGGCCTGTTTCCACACTGCATCTCTAAACTAAAATAAACGCTAAACAAGGCCATTCAGCCCCTCGTGCCTGCCCCGCCATCTAATGGGATGTTGACTGATGCAGTACCTCTTATCTCCAGGTGTCAGGGGTTATGGGTAGAAGGCAGGAGAATGGGGTTGGGAGGGAGAGATAGATCAGCCATGATTGAATGGTGGAGTAGACTCGATGGGCCGAATGGCCTAATTCTGCTCCTACAACTTATGAACTCATGAACTTATGAACTAAGTGTGTGGGAAGGAACTGCAGATGCTGGTTTAAACTGAAGATTGACGCAAAAAGTTGGAGTTACTCAGCGGGACAGGCAGCATCTCTGGAGAGAAGGAATGGGTGACGTTTCGGGTCGGGACCCTTCTTCAGAGTGAGTCTGAAATGTCACCCGAAACGTCATCCATTCCTTCTCTCCACAGATGCTGCCTGTCCCGCTGAGTAACTCCAGCACTCTGTGAAACGTCACCTATCCATGTTCTCCACAGATGCTGCCTGACCCGCTGAGTTACTCCAGCACTCTGTGAAACGTCACCTATCCATGTTCTCCACAGATGCTGCCTGACCCGCTGAGTTACTCCAAAAAATAAAGCAGGTTCTTGTACAGAGGTCTCTGAGAACAGCCCCCCCCCCCCCCCCTCACCTCTGTCCAGCCAAACTGTCCTCATTTTCACTGCAACTGGTCAAAAGAGAACACCCCTCATTTCTCAGAGCAAGGCCAGTCCCCTGACTGCGGGGAATCGTGCTGGCAACCTCGTGTCCTGGTGTCGACACAACAACCTCTCTCTCAATGTCAGCAAGACAAAGGAGATAGCGATGGACTTCAGGGAGCAAGGCGGTCCACATACCCCAGCGTGCATTCACCGAGCCGAAGTTGAGATGGTTGAAAACTTCAAATTCCCAGGAGTCAATATCACCAACAACTTCTCCTGGACCACCCATACTGAAGCAATGGCCAAGAAAGCTCACCAACGCCTCTACTTCCTTAGAAGGCTGAGGAAGTTCAGCATGTCCCCAACAACTCTCACCAACTTCTACAAATGCGCCACAGAAAGCATTTTATCAGGATGCATCACAGCATGTTTTGGGAACAGCTCCATCCAAGACCCGCAAGAAATCGCAGAGAGTTGTGGACGCAGCCCAGACCATCACACAAACCAACCTCCCTTCCATCGACTCCATCTACACCTCG
This sequence comes from Rhinoraja longicauda, assembly GCF_053455715.1. Classification (NCBI taxonomy): domain Eukaryota; kingdom Metazoa; phylum Chordata; class Chondrichthyes; order Rajiformes; family Arhynchobatidae; genus Rhinoraja; species Rhinoraja longicauda. The sequence continues at coordinate 8,991,599 of NC_135994.1, forward strand.
CGCTGCCTCGGCAAGGCCAGCAGCATAATCAAGGACCAGTCTCACCCCGGTCACTCCCTCTTCTCCCCTCTCCCATCCGGCAAGAGGTACAGAAGTGTGAAAACGCACACCTCCAGATTCAGGGACAGTTTCTTCCCGGCTGTTATCAGGCAACTGAACCGTCCTCTCACCAACTAGAGAGCGGTCCTGACCTCCCATCTACCTCAGTGGTGACCCTCGGACTATCTTTAATCAGACCTTACCTTGCACTAAACGTTATTCCCTGAGCATGTAACTGTACACTGTGGACGGCTCGATTGTAATCATGTACCGTCTTTCCGCTGACTGGTTAGCACGCACTAAAAAAAGCATTTTGCTGTACACGTGACAATAAAGTAAAGTAAAGTGAATCTCTGGCACAGCCTGTGAGCAATGTTGATAGCTCATGGTGATCAGAGAGCACAATTCTCAGGCTTATATACAGGTTCGGCCTGCACTCTGCATTCCACGCCTCTGAGCATGGAAAGCCAAGTGATCTGAATGTTGTCTTACTATGTTGACTGAGCGATAAACATTGTGAAGGGGGGGGAGAGAGGAACACAAAGAGGAAGGAGGAACACAAAGGTTAAGGGCCGAGCCGGTTGAAGGCAGGGCTGCCTGGGATCAATGGGTTCACTTGATAGTGACTGACTGCTATTTAACAGCACTGAAAATACCTTGTTTCAGATAGCCAGCCGTGCCACAACCTGGTCTCCACGGCAACCATTCCCAGCACCAAGAGCCAACAGCGGTCGAGTGTTTGGAGCAGTGTGGGAAGGAACTGCAGACGCTGGTCTACACCGAAGATAGACAGGACATGCTGGAGTAACTCAGCGGGGCGGGCGGCGTCTCTGGAGAGGAGGAACGGGGGACGTTTCGGGTCGAGACCCTTCTCCAGACTCCTTCAGACCAGACTGAAGAAGGGTCTCGACCCGAAACGTCACCCATGCCTTCTCTCCAGAGATGCTGCCTGTCCCGCTGAGTTACGCCAGCATTCTGTGTCTGTCCAGTGTTGGGAGTGCCCAGCTTTGAACCAACTTAACCAACATGCCAGCTGTTCTAAAGTGTACAGCAACAAGCACCTTTTAGTTCATAACTTCATAATACTTCATCAGTTGCAGGAGCAGAATTAGGCCATTCGGCCCATCACTCCACCATTCAATCATGGCCGATCTATCCCTCCCTCCCAACCCCATTCTCCTGCCTTCTCCCCATAACCCCTGACACCCGTGCTAATCAAACCTTCAAAATACCCACTGACTTGTGGCCTCCACAGCCGTCTGTGGCAATGAATCCCACAGATTCGCCGACTTCAGATAGAAATTCCTCCTCATCTCCTTCCTAAAGGAACGTCCTTTAATTCTGAGGCTGTGCCCTCTGGTCCTAGACTCTCCCACTAGTGGAAACATCCTCTCCACATCCACTCTATCCAGGCCGCTCACTATTCGGTAAGTTTCAATGAGGTCCCTCCTCATCCTTCTAAACTCCAGCGAGTACAGGCCCAGTGCCGACAAACGATCATCATATGTTAACCCACTCATTCCTGGGATCGTTCTTGTAAACCTCCTCTGGACCCTCTCCAGAGCCAGCACATCCTTCCTCAGATATGGGGCCCACAACTGCTCACAGTGCTCCAAATGCTTAGCTTTAGGTTTGCATCAGGCAACAGACAAACATCAAAATCAGGATGTAGAAACAAGGATTTGCAGATGCTGGTTTACACAAAATTACACAGAGTGCTGGAGTAACTCAGCGGGTCAGGCAGCATCTGTGGAGAACACGGATAGGTGACGTTTCACAGAGTGCTGGAGTAACTCAGCGGGTCAGGCAGCATCTGTGGAGAACGTGGATAGGTGACGTTTCACAGAGTGCTGGAGTAACTCAGCGGGTCAGGCAGCATCTGTGGAGAACATGGATAGGTGACGTTTCACAGAGTGCTGGAGTAACTCAGCGGGTCAGGCAGCATCTGTGGAGAACATGGATAGGTGACGTTTCGGGTCAGTAAGTCTGAAGAAGAGTCCTGAGCCCACATGTCACCTATCCATGTTGTCCAGACATGCTGCGTTATTCCAGCACTCTGTGTCCTTTCCCATTGTGTGACGTGACTCATTCAGTGCCGACTTCCTGATTAAAAAACATGATACATCACAAGTGACAGGAAGTACAGACAAACTAAAATACAGACAGTGATTGCAAACTGCGATTAGTGCAGCGACACTGTTAATAAGAGAAATTTATCAATACAGATATAATAAATATTTATTGCATTAAAAAATGCTGCATTACTAATTCCTGGGTGGCACGGTGGCACAGCGGCAGAGTTGCTGCCTCACGGCGCCAGAGACCCGGGTTCCATCCTGACCGCGGGTGCTGTCTGTAAGGAGTTTGCACATTCTCCCCGTGACCTGTGTGGGTTTTCTCCGGGCGCTCCGGTTTCCCCCCACACTCCAAAGACGGACAGGTTTGTAGGCTATTTGGCTTTGGTATAAAGGCCCTGTCCCACTCAGGCGATTTTATAGACGACTGCTGACGACTGTCATAGTCGTAGCAGGTCGCCGGAAAACCGGTGACTGGACCCCCCCACGACAATGTCTACGACAAGCTACACAACCTACCACCTAGCCGACGGCAAGCTACGGCAAGCTACCGACAACCGGCAACTTAGGACGTCCACCAACGACCGCACCTACGACAACCTAGGCCCACACAGGCGACAACCTACGACAACGGAAGTGAACCTACGTCCACCCGCGACAAGCTATGACCGTGTCGGCGACAACTGAAGACAATTCACGTCATTTTGGCCTCCGGTTTTGACGCCGGTACCTGTCGCCGGTTGACGTAGGTAGTTGCCAATGGAATTCACCGAAGCCAGCACCGGCGACAACCTACGTCCCCTGGCGACAACCTACGTCACCTGGCGACAACCTACGTCAGCACCTACGTCAGGAGACGTCAAGCTACGATCATTGGCAACAAACCAACAGTCGCTGAAATTGTTTAAACATCTCAAAATCCAGCGGCGACCGGAAAAACGCTACGACTCTTTGGAGACGACTCACGACCGTACAGGCGATACCCTGGCCACCGTGTGGTGACAGCCTAGTCACCTGTAGTCGCCTAAAACATCGCCTATGTGGGACAGGGGCTTAAATGTAAATTGTCCCTCGTGTGTGTAGGACGAGTGTTAATATCATAGGGTCATAAGTGATAGGAACAGAATGAGGCCGTTCGGCCCCGACACTGCCATTCAATCGTGGCTGATCTATCTCTCCCTCCTAACCCCATTCTCCTGCCTTCTCCCCGTAACCCCTTAATGTGCTGGTCGGTACAGACTCGGTGGGCCGAAGGGCCTGTTTCCGCCCTGTATCACTAAACTAATACGTCTGCTGTTGACATGACTCAAGCAAAACATCCAGTAATGTACTGCATGGTTTATTTAACACACGATGATATGGTTCTCCCTGTAATCATCTCATTACAGGGTTACGATTGCTCGAATATATTTTCCCTGACTTTCATTGTCCCGCGTCTCTCACCTCAAGCCCCTACCCGCTCCTGCCACTCCCTCCCTTCCCATCCACCCTCCCTCTCCCCCTCTCCCCATCCACCCTCCCTCTCCCCCTCTCCCCATCCACCCTCCCTCTCCCCCTCTCCCCATCCACCCTCCCTCTCCCTCTCTCCCCATCCACCCTCCCTCTCCCTCTCTCCCCATCCACCCTCCCTCTCTCCCCATCCACCCTCCCTCTCCCTCTCTCCCCATCCACCCTCCCTCTCCCCCTCTCCCCATCCACCCTCCCTCTCTCCCCATCCACCCTCCCTCTCCCTCTCTCCCCATCCATCCTCCCTCTCTCCCCATCCACCCTCCCTCTCTCCCCATCCACCCTCCCTCTCTCCCCATCCACCCTCCCTCTCCCTCTCTCCCCATCCACCCTCCCACTCTCCCCATCCACCCTCCCTCTCTCCCCATCCACCCTCCCTCTCCCTCTCCCCATGTCCGTCCCCACAATCTCCTCTCTCTGAAAGGCTGCAAGTGTCTGGGGAGGAATCCGTAGCGAATATTTCACCTAATCTTTGCCCCCCCCCCCTCACTCCGCACAATCTTCCTCCACCATCTGCCTCATCGATGACCCTCGGACTATCCTTGATCAGACTTTACAGGCTTTACCGTTGCACTAAGCGTTATTCCCTTATTGTGTATCTGTACACTGTGGACGGTTCCATTATAATCATGTATTGTCTTTCTGCTAAAGTTAGCCACAAAAAGCTGGAGTAACTCAGTGGGGCAGGCAGCATCTCAGGTGAGAAGGAATGGGTGACATTTCGGGTCAAGACCCTTCTTCAGACTGTGCTGACTGGTTAGAACGCAACAGAAGCTTTTTACTATACCTCAGTAAACATGACAGTAAACTAAAAAAACTAAACTCAACAATTAGTCTCCTCTTCATGTTACACAATAGACAATAGACAATAGGTGCAGGAGGAGGCCATTCGGCCCTTCGAGCCAGCACCGCCATTCACCGTGATTATGGCTGATCATCCACAATCAGTACCCCGTTCCTGCCTTCACCCCATATCCCTTGACTCCGCTATCCTTAAGAGCTCTATCTAGCTCTCTCCTGAAAGCATCCAGAGAATTGGCCTCCACTGCCTTCTGAGGCAGAGAATTCCACAGATTCACAACTCTCTGACTGAAAAAGTTTTTCCTCATCTCCATTCAAAAATGGCTTACCCCTTATTTTTAAACTGTGGCCCCTGGTTTGGGACCCTCCCAACATCGGGAACATGTTTCCTGCCTCTAGCGTGTCCAATCCCTTGATAATCTTATATGTTTCAATAAGATCCCCTCTCCACAGATGCTGCCTGACCCGCTGAGTTACTCCGGCACTCTGTGAAACGTCACCTATCCATGTTCTCCACAGATGCTGCCTGACCCGCTGAGTTACTCCAGCACTCTGTGAAACGTCACCTATCCATGTTCTCCAGAGGTGCTGCCTGACCCGCTGAGTTACTCCAGCACTCTGTGTCCTTCTGTGCAAGATGCGTGGTGTTATAGGTGAGGGGGCAAACTTTAATGGAGATGTGTGGGGCAGGTTGTTTACACAGAGGGGGGTGGGGGCCTGGAACGCGCTGCCAGGGGTGGTGGTGAAGGCAGATACCATAGTGGTGTTTAAGAGGCTTTTAGATCGGCGCGTGGATATGCAGGGAATGGTGGGATGTGGATTATGTGCTGGTAGGCAAGAGTTGGTCTGGGCATCATGTTCAGCACAGACACTGCACAGACACTGTGGGCCGAAGGGCCTGTTCCGGTGCTGTACTGTTCCATGGTCTACTGCTACAATACTCCAAGGACATGCGGGTTTGTAGGACGTGGAGAGGGTGTGGATAGAGTGGATGTGGAAAGGATGTTTCCACTAGTGGGAGAGTCTAGGACCAGAGGGCACAGCCTCAGAATTAAAGGACATTCCTTTAGGAAGGAGATGAGGAGGAATTTCAGTGGCCAAGTCAGTGGGTATTTTTAAGGCAGAGATTGATAGGTTCTTGATTAGTGCGGGTGTCAGGGGTTATGGGAAGTTTCCGTCCTTTAAACTCTCCACTTATCCACTTTTTTATCCTTACTTAAAAGGATGTCCACGCCATATCCTTCCTTAAAACCTCCGGCTTTGACCAACAGTTTGGTCACTTGGTCTAATATCTCCTTAACGCAGACAGACGTCGTTGAAAATACTCAGCACATCAGGCAGCATCCGTGGAGAGAGAAACCACTTGTCAGAACTCGGAAAGAAAGGATGCGAGTTAAACGTGAGAGGGAGGGATGGATTGGACAAAGAGAAAATCTCTTGCAGGGCGATGAGAAGGTGTGGCTCAGTTGGGCTGGGTCACAGATTTTATTTACTTAGTTTTCGAGATACAGCGCGGAAACAGGCCCTTCGGCCCACCGAGTCCGCGCCCACCAGCGATTGCCTGTTCATACTAGTTCTATCCTACACACACTAGGGACAATAGACAACAGACAATAGACAATAGGTGCAGGAGGAGGCCATTCGGCCCTTCGAGCCTGTATGCACCGCCATTCAATGTGATCATGGCTGATCATTCTCAATCAGTACCCCGTTCCTGCCTTCTCCCCATACCTCCTGACTCCGCTCCGCTAGACAAGTTTAGCGAAGCCAATTAACCCACAAACCCGCACGTCTTTGGAGTGTGGGAGGAAACCGGAGCACCGGAGAAAACCCACGCAGGTCACGGGGGAGAAGGTACAAACTCCGTACAGACAGCACCCGTGGTCGGGGTGGAACCCGGGTCTCTGGCGCTGTGAGGCAGCAACTCTACCGCTGCGCCACCGTGCCGCAAAATTCAGATTTGCAGCATCTGCAGAGTATTTTTTCCCATTTCCGTCTCACTATATCATTGTGTAGCTCAGTGACAGACACTCAACAATGTGAAGTGCCTTTGGAATGCTTTACGTCAGAGCAACTATTTTTAATTGCAAATGGTTGTTGTGGATTAACTGCTTAAGGAGGAATGAAGGCTCGCTGAGACAAAGTGGCAGCTTTTGGAAGAGACATTCGGAATGTTTTCTCTGGAGCGTCGAAGGATGAGGGGAGACCTGTGAGAATCAGGAGAGGCATAGATAGGGTAGACAGTCAGAACCTTTTTCCCCCAGGGTGTTCAACTAGAGGGCGTAGCGTTAAAGTGAGAGGGGGAAAGTTTAATGGAGATGTGCGTGGCAGGTTTTTCACACAGAGGGTCGGGGGGACCTGGAACGCACTGCCAGGGCTGGTGGTGGAGGCAGATACCATAGTGGTGTTTAAGAGGATTTTAGATCGGCGCGTGGATATGCAGGGAATGGAGGGAGATGGATCATGTACAGGGAGAGGAGATCAGTTTATCTTGGCATCACGGGCATTGTGGGCCGAAGGGCCCGTTCCTGTACTGTTCTATGTTCTATGTCCACTCGAGAGCCTGACCTCCCGTCTACCTCATTGACAGGGTTGCCAACTTTCTCACTCCCAAACAAGGGACAAAAGGTGACGCCTCACGTGACCTCACCCAGCCAGCGGCCATGTGCTCCCGCTCCACCAATGGCGGCCGCCCGGGCCGGGAGGCGGGTTGCTAAGCAACCCCCATTAGGCGGCGCCTGGGCCGGGAGGTGGGTTGCTAAGCAACCTCCACCAGGCAGCGCCCGGGCCTCCGGGCCTATACTGTCCGGGTGTACAGCGGCCCCCAGGCCTGCAGTGTCCAGGCCTAATACGGGACAAGGGTGGTCCCGTACGCGACAAACCAATTTAGCCCAATATACGGGATGTCCCGGCTAATACGGGACAGTTGGCAACCCTACTCATTGGAGACGCTCGGACTATCTTTAATCGGACTTCACTGGCCTTTATCTTGCACTAAGCGTTATTCCCTTGATCCCTGTATCTGTACACTGTAAACGGCTCGATGGGGATCATGTATAGTCTTTCCACTGACTGGATAGCACGCAACAAAAATCTTTACACTGTACCTCGATACATGTGACAACAATATACTAACTGAACTAAAACTACAATGTGGATTCACGACAGTGGTGTTTAAAAGGCTTTTACATCGGCTTGTGGAGTTGCAGGGAATGGTGGGATATGGATCACGTGCAGGCAGATTAGTTTAACATGGCATCATGTTCAGCACGGACATTGTGGGCCGAAGGGCCTGTTCCTGTGCTGTTCTATGTTCTGAGAAAGCAACCCCAGTCTGTCCACCCTCTCCCTGTAGCTGAAACCCTCTAATCCAGGCAGCGTTCTGGTAAACCCCCTCTGCCCCCTCTCCAAAGCCTCCACACCCTTCCTGTAATGGGGGCGACCAGGACTGCACATATGTCTCCCATCGGGCAAGAGGTACAGAAGTGTGAAAACGCACACCTCCAGATTCAGGGACAGTTTCTTCCCGGCTGTTATCAGGCAACTGAACCATCCTCTCACCAACTAGAGAGCAGTGCTGACCTCCCATCTACCTCAATGGAGACCTTTGACCTATCTTTAATCGGACATTATCTTCAATGTAATATTTTTGCACTATATGTTGTACACGTTTATCCTGTATCGTTGCACTAAAACTATTCACGTATAGTTTTAGTTTAATTTAGAGATACAGCGCGGAAACAGGCCCTTCGGCCCACCGAGTCCGCGCCGACCAGTGATCCCCGCACACTGACACTATCCTACACACACTAGGGACAATTTACACTTATACCAAGCCAATTAACCTACAAACCTGCACGTCTTTGGAGTGTGGGAGGAAACCGGAGCGCCCGGAGAAAACCCACGCAGGTCACGGGGAGAACGTGCAAACTCCGTACAGACAGCGACCGTAGTCGGGATGGAACCCGGGTCTCAGGCGCTGTGAGGCAGCAACTCTACCGCTGCGCCACCGTGCCGAATTTGACTGGATGACACGCAACAAAAGCCTTTCACTGCACCTCTTGACAATAATAATAAACTAATCACTACACAGTGGAGCTCGATTGTAATCATGTATGGTCTGCTCGCTGACTGGTTAGCACGCAACAAAAGCTTTTCACCGTATCTTGGTACACGTGACAATAAACTCAACTAAACCGAAGAAGGGTCTCGACCCGAAACGTCACCCATTCCTTCTCTCCAGAGATGCTGCCTGTCCCGCTGAGTTACTCCAGCACTCTGTGAAACGTCACCTATCCATGTTCTCCACAGATGCTGCCTGACCCGCTGAGTTACTCCAGCACTCTGTGAAACGTCGCCTATCCATGTTCTCCAGAGATGCTGCCTGACCCGCTGAGTTACTCCAGCACTCTGTGAAACGTCACCTATCCATGTTCTCCAGAGATGCTGCCTGACCCGCTGAGTTACTCCAGCACTCTGTGAAACGTCACCTATCCATGTTCTCCAGAGATGCTGCCTGACCTGCTGAGTTACTCCAGCACTCTGTCTATCTTCCAGAAGGGAAGGGATTGGGAGCTGGGCTGGGCGGCCATCTTCACGACCCGCCGAGGAAGGTCAAAACATGCGTGCCTGTGCTCCCTGCAATCCGCTGGCCTCCATGTTGCTATTTCACTCACAGAAAGCCAGCGTTGACTTTACATTGACCATGCAACAATATGCATGCTTCCAGCAGCAATTTTCGTTTGGAGGAAATGCAGCAAGAAGAACTGGGTCATTATAATTCCATCCAGGATTAGAAACTGCAGCAGCGACTCAACTACACACCGATGCTTAATGACAGGAACATTAATGATGACTTGTCATTGAATTGAGAGAGAGATGGGGATGGAGAGAGGGAGGGAGAGAGAGAGAGATGGGGAAGGAGAGAGAGAGAGAGAGAGAGAGATGGGGATGGAGAGAGGGAGGGAGAGAGAGAGAGATGGGGAAGGAGAGAGAGAGAGAGAGAGAGAGATGGGGATGGAGAGAGGGAGGGAGAGAGAGAGAGATGGGGAAGGAGAGAGAGAGAGAGAGAGAGAGAGATGGGGATGGAGAGAGGGAGGGAGAGAGAGATGGGGAAGGAGAGAGAGAGAGAGAGAGAGAGAGATGGGGATGGAGAGAGGGAGGGAGAGAGAGATGGGGAAGGAGAGAGAGAGATAGAAGGATGGGGAAGGAGAGAGAGAGAGAGAGAGAGAGAGAGGGAGAGATGGGGAAGGAGAGAGAGAGTGAGAGGGAGATGGGGAAGGAGAGATGTTCTCCATGTTCTCCACAGATGCTGCCTGGAGAACATGGATAGGTGACGTTTCACAGAGTGCTGGAGTAACTCAGTGGGTCAGGCAGCATCTGTGGAGAACATGGATAGGTGACGTTTCACAGAGTGCTGGAGTAACTCAGCGGGTCAGGCAGCATCTGTGGAGAACATGGATAGGTGACGTTTCACAGAGTGCTGGAGTAACTCAGCGGGTCAGGCAGCATCTGTGGAGAACATGGATAGGTGACGTTTCACAGAGTGCTGGAGTAACTCAGCGGGTCAGGCAGCATCTGTGGAGAACATGGATAGGTGACGTTTCTCAGAGTGCTGGAGTAACTCAGCGGGTCAGGCAGCATCTCCGGAGAGAAGGAACGGGTGACTTTTCAGGTCTAGACCCTTCAGACTGGGGAGAGGAGCGACTGGAGATATGGAAGGGTAAAGTGTGAAAACGACAGATCAAAGCAGACGATGCTAAGGAAATGTAGAATGGTTCATTGTTAGCTGAGGGGAAGGTGACAACGAGGCACACAAAGGGTAAAATTTAATCAGGAGGACAGTGAAATTAGTCGGAGAACGAGGATTGGGGAGGGACGGAGGGTGGGGGAAAGCAAGGGTTACTTGAAGTTAGAGACTCCATCTACACCTCACGCTGCCTCAGCAAGGCCAGCAGCCCAGACCATCACACAAACCAACCTCCCTTCCACTGACTCCATCTACACCTCACGCTGCCTCGGACTTTGCTGGCTTTATCTTGCACTAAACGTCATTCCCTTATCATGTATCTGTACACTGGACGGCTCGATTGTAATCATGTACAGTCTTTCAGCAGACTAGATAGCACGCAACTAAAAAGCTTTTCACTGTACACGTGACAATAAACGAAACTAACTAACTAACTAACCCAAAGATGGACACAAAACGCTGGAGTAACTCAGCGGGTCAGGCAGCATCTCTGGAGAGAAGGAACGGGTGACGTTTCGGGTCGAGACCCTTCTTCAGACTCAGCCTTCTGCCCAGCTCAGAAACAATGTGCTAGCTAACTCACTGGCCCTCTCCCTTGCACTGAAAACATTCTCCCAGTGACACACAATACGCCAGACTGCAACGCTGGGCAAACAGGAAAGAGTGCAGGAGGCAGTTGTTACATTCCTTGCATACAGCTGCCCACAATGACACACTGATTCATAGCAAACGTCAGAATAAGGGGTCGGACATTTTGGACTGAGATGAGGGAAAACCTCTTCACCCAGAGAGTTGTGAATCTGTGGAATTCTCTGCCACAGGAGGCCATTTCACTGGATGTTTTCAAGAGAGATTTAACTCTTAGGGCTAACGGAATCAAGGGATATGGGGAGAAAGCAGGAACGGGTTACTGATTGTGGATGTTCAGCCGTGATCACAATGAATGGCGGTGCTGGCTCGAAGGGGCCAAATGGCCTCCTCCTGCACCTATCTCTCTATGTCAGTGGAAAAAGCTCTGCCATTCTCCGTGGTACAGTTGGCAAGGAGAGTGTGGCAGGCACACTTGGCACGACTGCCATTTGCACTAAAACAGCACCTTTCATGTTGGCAGGGGTGCCGGGCTTCGGCACGGCGGTTGGCACTGAGCCCCACGATGCCCACAGGACTGGTGGGCATTGGTCCTGGAGCTTGGTTTGGCAGGGCATCTGGAGTGAGGCGGGTGGGTGGGCAGTGCCAGCGGGTTGCCCCACAGCAACACTGACTCACACACACTCTCAAGCACCAATGGATACAGTTGGAGCTGGCGCAGGCTAGGCCATCGTTTCACTGAACACCTCAGCTCAGTCCCCCTAAACCTACCTGATCTCCCGGTTGCTAAACACCTCAACTCCCCCTCCCATTCCCACACTGACCTTTCTGTTCTGGGCCTCCTCCATTGTCAGAGTGAGGCCCAGCGCAAAATGGAGGAACGGCACCTCATATTTCGCTTGGGCAACTCACACCCCAGCGGCATGAACATTGACTTCTCTAACTTCAGATAGTCCCTGCTTTCCCTCCCTCTCCATCCCTCCCCCTTCCCAGTTCTCCCACCAGTCTGACTGTCTCTGACTACATTTTATGTTTCCTGTGTTGTTGCCTTCTCCCAGCTAACAATGATCTAATCTCCATTTTTCCTTGATCTCCATCCCCTTTGTCCTGTTTTCACACCTTACACTTCCTTACCCCTGTATCTCCCCCTCCCCTGACATCAGTCTGAAGAAGGTTCTCGACTCGAAATGTCACCCATTCCCGCTCTTCTGAAATGCTGCCTGACCCGCTGAGTTACTCCAGCATTTTGTGTCTATCTTCAGTTGGAACTGTACCCTGGCACACACATTTACACTGTACCCTGGCACACACATTTACACTGTACCCTGGCACACACATTTACACTGTACCCTGGCACACACAGTCACATTGAACACAATACAGGTGCTCCTCGACTTACGATGGAGTTACGTTCTGATAAACCCATCATAAATCGAAAATATCGTAAGTCGAAAATGCATTTAATACACCTAACCTACTGTACTCGCTGGAATTTAGTGGGCTTGTACTCGCTGGAATTTAGAAGACTGAGGGGGGATCTTATAGAAACATATAAAATTCTTAAGGGGTTGGACAGGCTAGATGCGGGAAGATTGTTCCCGATGTTGGGGGAGTCCAGAACCAGGGGTCACAGCTTAAGGATAAGGGGGAAGTCTTTTAGGACCGAGATGAGAAAACATTTCTTCACACAGAGAGTGGTGAGTCTGTGGAATTCTCTGCCACAGAAGGTAGTTGAGGCCAGTTCATTGGCTATATTTAAGAGGGAGTTAGATGTGGCCCTTTTTGCTAAAGGTATCAGGGGGTATGGAGAGACGGCAGGTACAGGTTACTGAGTTGGATGATCAGCCATGATCATATTGAATGGCGGTGCAGGCTCGAAGGGCCGAATGGCCTACTCCTGCACCTATTTTCTATGTTTCTATGTTTCTAACATCATACCCACCTAACGTACCCAACATCATAGCCACCTAACCTACCCAACATCATAGCCACCTAACCTACCCCACATCATAGCCACCTAACCTACTGAACATCATTGCCTAGCCTAGCCTAACGTAAACGAGCTCAGAACACTTACATTAGCCTACAGTTGGGAAAAATCCAAAAGATGCTGGCAACACTGTGCACTGTATGGACTGGGTACACGCGTGATGGCGTGGCAGACTGGGAGCTGAAGCTCGCTGCCGTTGGCCAGCATCACCAGAGGGTGCCGTACCGCATATCGCCAGCACGGGAAAAGATCACAATTCGAAGTGCAGTTTCTACTGAATGTGTCTCGCTTTTGCACCATCGAAAAGGGCGGCACGGTGGCGCAGCGGTAGAGTTGCTGCCTTACAGCGAATGCAGCACCGGAGACTCAGGTTCGATCCCGACTACGGGTGCTGTCTGTACGGAGTTTGTACGCTCTCCCCGTGACCTGCGTGGGTTTTCTCCGAGATCTTCGCTTTCCTCCCACACTCCAAAGACGTACAGGTTTGTAGGTTAATTGGCTGGGCAAATGTAAAAAATTGTCCCTAGTGGGTGTAGGACAGTGTTAGTGCGCGGGGATCGCTGGGCGGCGCGGACCCGGTGGGCCGAAGGGCCTGTTTCTGCGCTGTATCTCTAAATCTAAATCTAAATATCGTAAGTCAAAGGATCATAAGCCAAGGAGCATCTGTACTGTAAATCCGGCCTCACCAACAGCCTACACGTGACCTCCTAACTACCACACTCAGTGCTCGGACTGATGGAGGCCAATGAGCCGAAAGCCTTTTTGACCACCTCATCCAGCAGTGACCTCAAGAGGAGAAGGGAAGAGCGGGAGGGAGCCAGCAGACAGCCGGATGGGAAACCTCATGGAGTTGCCGACAAATCCAGCCTAAGAACACTGAAGAAGTCTGGTCTACCCCAACAGCGGCTGACGACCTTCTACCGCTGCACCATAGAGAGCATCCTAACGCATGGCATCCCTGTGTGGTACCTCAGCTGCACGGAGGCAGAAAGGAAAGCTCTTCAGCGGGTAGTCCATAGAGCTCAGAGGACCATCGGAACACAGCTACCAGCCTTGGAGGGCATCTACAACACACGATGCCTCAGAAAAGCCACCAGCATCCACAAAGACTCTTCACACCCCTGCAACAGTCGGTTCGAACTTCTACCATCGGGCAGACGATACAAGGCCTTCTACACCCGCACCTCCAGACTCAGGAACAGCTTCATCCCCAGGGCCATAGCTGCTATGAACCGGTCCTGCTGAGCCGGATGGTCACATCGCACAGTGAACTGGCACAGATCTACTTGCACTTTACCCTGTCTAAAACTGTTACAATTGTTTCGTTGGGTTGCTGTTGTCTAAATTAATTAAATGATTGCATCGTATGGGAGGCGCATTCCCAATCTCGTTGTACCCCTGGGTACAATGACAATAAAGATATATTGTATTGTATTGTATTGTATCCAGTCACTCCACCGTTCTCCATTTCCGGACATCAATCGCAAGTTGAGGCAGGGACTATCCCAACGTTTAAGAAACAGTTAGACAGGTACATGGATAGGACAAGTTTGGAGGTATATGGGCCAAACGCGGGCAGGTAGGACTAGTGCAGCTGGGACATGTTGGCTGGTGTTGGCAAGTTGGGCTGTGACTCTATGTCTCTATGACTGAGGGCGAGTCTGTAACACCCATGGGGCCCTTTAAGGGTTATTGTCGTTTGGAATGAGTCACTGGCCTGCCCTGAACTCCAGTGTATACAAGCCCAGTCTTTCCAATCTTTCCTCATATGACAGTCCCGCCATTCCGGGAATTATCCTAGTAAACCTACGCTGCACGCCCTCAATCGCAAGAATGTCCTTCCTCAAATTTGGAGACCAAAACTGCACACAGTATTCCAGGTGTGGTCTCACTAGGGCCCTGTACAACTGCAGAAGGACCTCATTGCTCCTATACTCAACTCCTCTTGTTATGAAGGCCAACATTCCATTGGCTTTCTTCACTGCCTGCTGTACCTGCATGCTTCCTTTCAGTGACTGATGCACTAGGACACCCAGATCTCGTTGTACGTCCCCTTTTCCTAACTTGACACCATTCAGATAATAATCTGGCTTCCTTTTCTTACCACCAAAGTGGATAACCTCACACTTATCCACATTAAACTGCATCTGCCATGCATCCGCCCACTCACACAACCTGTCCAGGTCACCCTGCAACCTCATAGCATCCTCCTTCCTTCCTGACGACAATCCAGTGCTCACACATTCACCCAGGCCATTTAGGTGGCTCAGCGGTAGAGTTGATGCCTCACAGCGCCAGAGACCCGGGTTCCAGGACAGAGATAAAGTTTAATCAGGGGGGCAGTCAGACTGGTGGGAGAACTGGGAAGGGGGAGGGATGGAGAGAGAGGGAAAGCAAGGGCTACTTGAAGTTAGAGGTCAATGTTCATACCGCTGGGGTGTGAGCTGCCCAAGCGCAATATGAGGTGCTGTTCCTCCAATTTGCGCTGGGCCTCATTTTATCTCTGTATCGCCCACTCCCCTGACATCAGTCTGAAGAAGGGTCTCGACCCGAAACGTCACCCATTCCTTCTCTCCAGAGATGCTGCCTGACCCGCTGAGTTACTCCAGCACTCTGTGAAACGTCACCTATCCATGTTCTCCACAGATGCTGCCCGACCCGCTGAGTTACTCCAGCACTCTGTGAAACGTCACCTATCCATGTTCTCCACAGATGCTGCCTGACCCGCTGAGTTACTCCAGCACTCTGTGAAACGTTACCTATCCATGTTCTCCAGAGATGCTGCCCGACCCGCTGAGTTACTCCAGCACTCTGTGAAACGTCACCTGTCCATGTTCTCCACAGATGCTGCCTGACCCGCTGAGTTACTCCAGCACTCTGTGAAACGTCTCCTAGCCATGTTCTCCACAGATGCTGCCTGACCCGCTGAGTTACTCCAGCACTCTGTGAAACGTCTCCTAGCCATGTTCTCCACAGATGCTGCCTGACCCGCCTGCCCTTTTGTGTAAAACTTCTTTCAATAGCAGACATGAAGGGTTGATTGGGTTTGTTGTAAGTCCAATAGATGCTGTGACAAGGGGCATGAAAGGAAGCAGATAGGTTGGGACTGTTTGGAAATGAGTACAGTTGTTCATTGAAGCCCTGGCGTCCTGTTGAAAGTCCCCAGTCCCTTCCCTGTTGTTAGTGAGACTGACACTGAATGGTGCTAAGTGAGCTGTCTATGTGGATGCTTTGTGTGGCTCAGCTACAGACAGGCAGCACACGGACAAAACGTTTTTTGTCATCGGCGCGCTGTGAAAGGCTGAGGGTAATTACTCGGCACAAAAGGCCGCCCGCAGCCCGAGTGTCAAAGGTCAGCGCAGACAAAGGGCAGCCCGAGGGCCTTGCCCGACCCCAGTGCCAAAATCGGAAGCAGTCGATGCCCTTATCTGTTTGTGTAACACTGGCCTGGCAACTCGGGCACAGCTAAAGGCCCTTAATTACCCGTACCGCCACGGAGCACAATGGCCCACTTAAAGGCCCACTGACTTCATTCACACTGCGTGTTTAAAGCCAAATAAATTGTCCAAGGAAAGAGCATTCTGAGCAAAAAGCCACCCTAATTCTCCCAGACAACAATAGATTGGGCGCATTCCGTCTTGAAGGCATTTTTCCCTTTTTTGTGACATCGGTTCGGACTTAAATGCTATGGGCTGTCATTGAGAAATCACCCAGAAGGCCATTTGCTAATCGTTGCAACATGCCGACTGGTGAAAGCCACAAATGTGGCCCCATCTCAGCTCAGTGCAATCCGCAAGCAACCAACATTGACCTCTTGGTCCCATGCATGTTCTTACCCTGGAACTCAGTTTACCAGTGGAAGATCAGATGTGAACAGGTCAACACCTCACCAACCTGCACCAACACAGGAGATAGACACAGAGTGCTGGAGTAACTCAGCGGGTCAGGCAGCATCTGTGGAGAACATGGATAGGTGACGTTTCACAGAGTGCTGGAGTAACTCAGCGGGTCAGGCAGCATCTGTGGAGAACATGGATAGGTGACGTTTCACAGAGTGCTGGAGTAACTCAGCGGGTCAGGCAGCATCTGTGGAGAACGTGGATAGGTGACGTTTCACAGAGTGCTGGAGTAACTCAGCGGGTCAGGCAGCATCTGTGGAGAACATGGATAGGTGACGTTTCACAGAGTGTTGGAGTAACTCAGCGGGTCAGGCAGCATCTGTGGAGAACATGGATAGGTGACGTTTCACAGAGTGCTGGAGTAACTCAGCGGGTCAGGCAGCATCTGTGGAGAACATGGATAGGTGACGTTTCACAGAGTGCTGGAGTAACTCAGCGGGTCAGGCAGCATCTGTGGAGAACATGGATAGGTGACGTTTCGGATCGGGACATTTCTCAGTCGGAAATGTAGAAAGAAAACATGCTAACAAATCCCTGTTCTCGCCTATAAGCAGAAGAGGCCTAATGTGGAGAAATCTCTTGGTTGCAGGAAGTTCTTGGAAGTTCAAAGTTCATAGGTCAGGGTTCATTCCACATGATCTCGGGCCATTCATTTACAGAATGCCAGATCGCTGGGAAGATTTGTATTAACAGGTCGTCAAAATGAGCTAATGCAAAGAAACAATGAATCTGGGCTTGTTTCTCCCTGAGGCATTCTGATCAAGCTTCAACAGGTTGGCGGTGGTGGTGCATGGAGCTCATTAGATGGGGGTGGGGAAGGAGGTGTGTCTCGACAGCAGAGACAAAGAGAGTATCTTCCCCCACGCCGGTATCACCAGCTCACCGAGATCAGAGACTGGGTTGGCACGGTGGCGCAGCGGCAGAGTTACTGCCTCACAGCGCCAGAGACCCGGGTTCCATTCCGACCGCGGGTGCTGTCTGTACGGAGTTTGCACCTTCTCCCCGTGACCTGCGTGGGTTTTCTCCGGGTGCTCCGGTTTTCCCCCACACTTCAAAGACGTGCGGGTTTGTAGGTTAATTGGCTTGGTGTAGCGTAAATTGTCCCTGCAGGAAAATAACTGCAGATGCTGGTACAAATCGAAGGTACTTATTCACAAAATGCTGGAGTAACTCAGCAGGTCAGGCAGCATCTAGGAGAGAAGGAATGGGTGACGTTTCGGGTCGAGTCCCTTCTTCAGACTGATGTGAAGAAGGGTCTCGACCCGAAACGTCACCCATTCCTTCTCTCCAGAGATGCTGCCTGTCCCGCTGAGTTACTCCAGCTTTTTGTGTCTGTCTTTGGTTTAAACCAGCATCTGCAGTTCCTTCCTACACATTAAAACTGCTCGGATTATTTTCCATTCAGAGTGCTCGGAAAGCAGGGCCAATCATCAATTGGATGGGCCTTAGTGAGGGCAAGCTCTCACTAAGATACGCAATACTCTGTCAATGTTCTATCTACTGCGCCAATTGATTTTTATCCTTTAATCTTTCAATAGATATATTCCATTTGTTAATGGCATCAAATGATCATAATGCAAGTTTTAGTTTAGTTTAGAGATACAGCGCGGAAACAGGCCCTTCGGCCCACCGAGTCCGCACCGACCAGCGATCCCCGCTCACTAACACTACCCTACACCCACTGGGGACAATTTACACATAGACCAAGCCAATTAACCAACAAACCTGCACGTCTTTGGAGTGTGGGAGGAAACCGGAGCACCCGGAGAAAACCCACGCGATCACAGGGAGAACATACAAACTCCATATAGACAGCACCCGTGGTCAGGATGGGTTCTGCGGTGAGGAGGAGACCGTGTACCATTTGTATACAGAGTGCGTGAGGTTACAGCCCCTGTTCCAGTATCTGAAGGGGCTGCTCCTCAAGTTCTGGCTCCATTTTAGCCCTACGCTTTTAATTTTTGGGCACCCGGTACAGAGGGGGGAGGGTCAGGAGGGAGGAGAGGGTCTCCCTGTCGGTCTGCTCCTGGGCCTGGCCAAGATGGCCATCCGCGGGTCCAGGCAGCGGGCAGTCGACGGCCTCACAGAAGTCGGCTGCCTACCCCTGTTCCGGGCTTACGTCCGTGCCCGCGTGTCCCTGGAGAGGGAACACGCGGTGTCCACGGGGACTATGGAGGCCTTCCGGGAACGCTGGTCGCCGCGGGGGGTTGAATGTATTGTTGACAGAGATGGCGGGATTTTAATGTGATAATTGTTTAATTTGTAAACTGCCGATACAGGCGGCTTTTGTTTGATCACATTTTGCTTAGTATGTGTGTATGTTTTTCTTTGGAATAAAACTTTTATATATTAAAAAAAAAAAAAAAAAGTGGTCGGGATGGAACCCGGGTCTCCGGCGCTGCATTCGCTGCAAGGCAGCAACTCTACCGCTGCGCCACCGTGGCCACCCGAAGTGTATTGTCTCATCGACTGTGGGCATGGCCAGCACTTATTGTCCACCATTAACAGCCCATTGAGAAGGTGGGGGCGGGCGGCCATCTTGGACCACTGCAGTGCCTCTGGTGAAGGTGGTCCCACTGAGCCGGGGGGGGGGAGGGAGTTCCTGGAGCTGGAGCCAGTGACCGTGAAGGAACGCTGATACGTTTGCAAGTCAGGATGGCGCGTGACGGGGAGGATAACCTGCAGGCAGTGGTGACACGAGGAACTGCAAATACTGGGTTGCACAAGGAAAAAGACACAAAGTGCTGGAGTTACGTCGCAGCGGTAGAGCTGCTGCCTCACGGCGACAGAGACCCGGGTTCCATCCTGACTACGGGTGCCGTCTGTACGGAGTTTTTACGTTCTCCCCGTGACCCGCGTGGGTTTTCTCCGGGTGCTCCGGTTTCCTCCCACATCCCAAAGACGTGCAGGTTTGTAGGTTAATTGGCTTGGTAAATGTAAACATTGTCCCTGGCAGGTCTAGGGTAGTGTTAGTGTGCGGGGATCGCTGGTCGGCGCGGACCCGGTGGGCCGAAGGGCCTGTTTCCGTGCTGTATGATCAGAATGATCAGCCATGATCACAGTGAATGGCGGTGCTGGCTCGAAGGGCCGAATGGCCTCCTCCTGCACTTATTGTCTATTGTATCTCTAAACTAAACTGCAGCATCAGACGGCAACAGTGGCCTTGGCGGGTGCAGGAAGCCTTGCAACGCCCGGTCTAATGGTCCTCTTGCCAAGGCTGACATGTCCATTAGTGGAGCAGGAGATTAGCTCCATCCTGTCACATGCCAAGGTGCCCTGCCAGTGATTGCTAACTGAACACACACTGCTGTCTTTGGACGTTTCACCAGGCGAGGTTGAGATCGGGTCTCTCCGGTTGCTAATAGACAATAGGAGCAGGAAGAGGGCATTCGGCCCCTCGAGCCAGTACCGCCATTCAATGTGATCATGGCTGATCATTCTCAAGCAGTACCCCGTTCCTGCCTTCTCCCCATACCCCCTGACTCCGCTATCATTAAGAGCTCTATCTAGCTCTCTCTTGAAAGCATCCAGACAATTGGCCTCCACTGCCTTCTGAGGCAGAGAATTCCACAGATTTACAACTCTCTGACTGAAAAAGTTCTTCCTCATCTCCGTTCTAAATGGCCTACCCCTTAATCTTAAACTGTGGCCCCTGGTTCGGGACTTCCCCAACATTGGGAACATGTTTCCTGCCTCTAACGTGCCCAACCCCTTAATAATCTTATACTTTTAGATAAGATCTCCTCTCATCCTTCTAAATTCCAGTGTATACAAGCCCAGTCGCTCCAGTCTTTCAACATACGACAGTCCCGCCATTCCGGGAATTAACCTAGTAAACCTATGCTGCACGCCCTCAATAGCAAGAATATTCTTCCTCACATTTGGAGACCAAAACTGCACACAGTACTCCAGGTGCGGTCTCACTAGGGCCCTGTACATCTGCATAAGGACCTCTTTGCTCCTATACTCAACTCCTCTTGTTATGAAGGCCAACATTCCATTGGCTTTCTTCACTGCCTGCTGTACCTGCATGCTTCCTTTCAGTGACTGATGCACTAGGACACCCAGATCTCGTTGTACGTCCCCTTTTCCTAACTTGACACCATTCAGATAATACTCTGCCTTCCTATTCTTACCACCAAAGTGGATAACCTCACACTTATCCACATTAAACTGCATCTGCCATGCATCCGCCCACTCACACAACCTGTCCAATGGTCCAATGTGAGTGGGTGGGATTGCTGCCTCGAGATTTCACAGGGAACATGCTGACCCCGAGTGAAGGCACTATCTGTTCTCGAGGTTACATCAAGACCCTCAAACACGCGCACACACACACACGCACACACACACACACCTCTCCTTCCTCCCTGCCAACCTGCAGAGCAGTTCATCCCCGAGCAGCACGAGTGTTCAAAGTGTGAAATGTAGGAAGGAACTGCAGGTGCTGGTTTAAACCGAAGATAGACACAAAGTGCTGGAGTAACTCAGCGGGACAGGCAGCATCTCTGGAGAGAAGGAATGGGTGACGTTTTGGGTCGAGACCCTTCTTCAGATTGAGATCCTTAGCATCTGCAGTTCCTTCCTACACAGGCGATTGAGAAGCAGACAATGGGACTCAACAAGATGACTGAGGCCGGTGCGACTCGAATGGCGGTACTGACTCGAAGGGCCGAATGGCCTACCCCTGCACCTATTCTCTATGTTTCTATGTTTCTCTGGTTACTTGAAGTTAGAAAAATCAATATTCATACAACTGGGTATGAAAACGCACACCTCCAGATTCAGGGACTTTCTTCCCGGCTGTTATCAGGCAACTGAACCGTCCTCTCACCAACTAGAAAGAGGCCCTGACCTCCCATCTACCTCATTGGAGACCCTCGGACTATCTTTAATCGGACTTTGCTGGCTTTACCTTGCACTGAACGTTATTCCCTTTATCCTATATCTGTACACAGTGGACAGCTCGATTGTAATCATGTATTGTCTTTCCGCTGACTGGTTAGCACGCAACAAAAGCTTTTCACTGTACCCCAGTACACGTGACGATGAACTAAACTCAAACTAAACTCAGTTGCAAACCTCCCTTCCACTGACTCCATCTACACCTCACGCTGCCTCAGCAAGGCCAGCAGCCCAGACCATCACACAAACCAACCTCCCTACCATTGACTCCATCTACACCTCACGCTGCCTCGGCAAGGCCAGCAGCCCAGACCATCACACAAACCAACCTCCCTTCCACCGACTCCATCTACACCTCACGCTGCCTCGGCAAGGCCAGCAGCCCAGACCATCACACAAACCAACCTCCCTTCCACTGACTCCATCTACACCTCACGCTGCCTCAGCAAGGCCAGCAGCCCAGACCATCACACAAACCAACCTCCCTACCATTGACTCCATCTACACCTCACGCTGCCTCGGCAAGGCCAGCAGCCCAGACC
Source organism: Rhinoraja longicauda (assembly GCF_053455715.1). Taxonomy (NCBI): domain Eukaryota; kingdom Metazoa; phylum Chordata; class Chondrichthyes; order Rajiformes; family Arhynchobatidae; genus Rhinoraja; species Rhinoraja longicauda. Next base: position 9,013,693 of record NC_135994.1, read on the forward strand.
ATCACACAAACCAACCTCCCTTCCACTGACTCCATCTACACCTCACGCTGCCTCGGCAAGGCCAGCAGCCCAGACCATCACACAAACCAACCTCCCTTCCACTGACTCCATCTACACCTCACGCTGCCTCGGCAAGGCCAGCAGCATAATCAAGGACCAGTCTCACCCCGGCCACTCCCTCTTCTCCCCTCTCCCATCGGGCAAGAGGTACAGAAGTGTGAAAACGCACACCTCCAGATTCAGGGACAGTTTCTTCCCGGCTGTTATCAGGCAACTGAACCGTCCTCTCACCAACTAGAGAGCGGTCCTGACCTCCCATCTACCTCATCGGAGACCCTCGGACTATCTTAGATCAGACTTTACCTCGCACTAAACGTTATTCCCTTTATCCTGTATCTGCACACTGTGGACGGCTCGATTGTAATCGTGTGTTGTCTTTCCACTGACTGGTTAGCACGCAACACAAAAGCTTTTGACTGTACCTCGGTACACGTGACAATAAACTAAACTCACAATAGACAAAAAGCTGGAGTAACTCCACGGGTCAGACAGCATCTCTGGAGAGAAGGAATGTGCAACTAAAGTAAAACTGTATATATAACATGCCAGATACTCTGTATTTTGCCAAAGGTTTTATCCATACTGCTACGTGATTGCTCCCCCCCTCATGCAGAAACCCTCTTGGCTGGTGAACAAGTGAGTCATTCACGTGAAACACCCTCCAGCACTGATGGTGATTGTACAGAGTGCCTGATGTCACCTTGGAGTGATACAGCACGGAAACAGGCCCTTCGGCCCAACTCATCCATACCAACCAAGTTACTCCATCGACACTAGTCCCACCTGCCCACATAACCCTCCAAACCTGTCCTATCCCTGTACCTGTCCAAATGTCTTTTACAGGCTGTTATTGTACCTGCATCAACTACCTCCTCTGGCAGCTCGTTCCATACACCCACCACCCGCTCTGTGCAAACGTTACCCCTCAGATGTTGTTCCTATTAAATCTTCCCCCCCTCACCTTGAACCTATGTCCTCTGGTCCTGGACTCCCCTACTCTGGGCAAGAGACTCTGTGCGTCTATTCCCCTCATGATCTTGCACACCTGTAGTGGATCACCTGCTGAACTTTCTCTTTCAGCCGCACTGTTCCATCACTGATCAGACACACACGTCCTTCAATGCTGCGATCTAATCTTACTGTGGTAACAACAGGTCACTCTGCACCTCATGATGAAGGTAGTGAACACTCAATACAATTGATGCTGCATTTGGTGTTCACTTTCGTACGAGCTGCAGATTAAACGAGATCCCTTCTAATTACCTTTTGCCACCCAATACTGTAATAGTGCAGCCTGCAATATGAGCAAAGGCTGACAATTCAAAACCAACATGCCATTGTTCTGTGTCTCGTTCCAAAGCCTTTTACAGAGACTTGTATAAAACACATAGAGATGGAGGGGCAGTGGGTCAGGCAGCATCTGTGGCGGGGGGGGGGGGGGGGAGAATGGACAGACAGCGTTTCTGGTCGAGGCCCTTCTTCACACTGATAGTAGTGTGGATGGGTGGAGATGGAGATGAGGGTCGGTACCTGGAACGTATCTGTAAGCAGATACGACAGTGGTGTTTAAGAGGCTTTATGACAAGAAACTGAACTTGCAATAGACAAAGGGGCGTAAGCAAGGTACACTATGGCCAACACAGACATTGTGGGCCGAAGGACCAGTCCCTGTGCTGTCCTATGTCCTAAGGGCAGCGGTAGCCATGCTGCCTCACCCCGCCAGAGTCCCGGGTTCCATCCTGACCGCAGGCACTGTCTGTGTGGAGTTTGCACATTCTCCCCGTGACCTGCGTGGAGTTTTCTCCGGGTGCTCTGGTTTCCTCCCACATCCCAAAGACGTGCGGGTTAATTGGCCCTCTGTAAATTGCCCCCTAGTGTGCAGGGAGTGGATGAGAAAGTGGGATAACATGGGACTAGTGTGAACGGGCGATCGCTGGTCAGCACGGACTCGGTGGGCCGAAGGGCCTTTTTCTGTGCTGTATCTGTAAAAACGAAAACTGAACTTCAATGTTCTATGTTCTGTTTCTCTCTCGACAGCTACTGCCTGACCTAATGAGTGTTTGAAGGATTTTATTTCCCATTTAGCCAGTCCTGACTGAAGGCACTGTGGCTGGTCCAGTTATTTCAAAGCTGCAGTCTAACATGTAAGTTCATGTATGTTTCTATGTTTCTATGTTTCAAATGACAGTCATAGAAACATAGAAAATAGGTGCAGGAGGAGGCAATTCGGCCCTTCGAGCCAGCACCGCCATTCATTGTGATCATGGCTGATCGTCCACAATCAGTAACCCGTGCCTGCCTTCTCCCCATACCCCTTGATTCCACTAGCCCCAGAGCTCTATCTAACTCTCTCTTAAATTCATCCAGTGATTTGGCCTCCACTGCCCTCTGTGGCAGAGAATTCCACAAATTCACAACTCTCTGAGTGAAAAAGGTTTTTTTCACCTCAGTTTTAAATGGCCTCCCCTTTATTCTAAGACTGTGGCCCCTGGTTCTGGACTCCCCCAACATTGGGAACATTTTTCCTGCATCTAGCTTGCCCAGTCCTTTTATAATTTTATTATGTCTCTATAAGATCCCCTCTCATCCTTCTAAACTCCAGTGATTACAAGCCTAGTCTTTTCAATCTAATTGCCTTCATACACGTTCCCAATCTCATAACATTTTGACTTTAGACTTTAGAGATACAGCGCGGAAACAGGCCCTTCGGCCCACCGAGTCCGCGCCGACCAGCGATCCCCGCACACTGACACTATCTTACACACACTAGGGACAATTTACAATTATATCAGGCCGCTTTGCACGACAAACACGCTGGAGAAAAAACTATTCGACAGCAACGTCGATCCACACAAGGTGCTCATTCGTGATACTTTCCTGACCCATGAAAGAATAGAGATTTCCCGTTTTACGCAAAGTGGTCATTTTGGGACCCTTCGGTTCACTGAGTCCGCGCCGACCAGCGATCATCCGATATACTAGCACGATCCTACATACCAGGGACAGTTTACAATTTTACTGAAGCCAATTAACCTATACACCTGAGACAGACACAAAAGCTGGAGTAATTCAACGCGCCAGGCAGCATCTCTGGAGAAAAGGAATCGGTGACGTTTCAGGTCGAGACCCTTGTTCAAAAGTCACCTATTCCTTTTCTCCTGACATTGACATGCTGCCTGACATTGACACGCTGCCTGACGACAGCTTTTTGTGTCTGTCTTCAGTTTAACCAGCATCTGAAATCAAATTATTTGGTTTTGTTTTATTTTGTTTTATTGGTCAAAATAAATGAAGTTAAAATATTTGAAAGAGATGCCATGAGAAACTACTCTGAGATACAATGACTTCAAACATCAATCTGTGGTCAAAATGCCCAAAATTTACTTGATTCAAACAAACAAAATTCTTATAAAAGGTGGATCAGCACCGGCGCCAACCTACGTCACCTGGCGCCAACCTACGACAGCGCCCACGACAGGATACGACAAGCTGCGATCATTGGCGTCAAGCCAGCTGTCGGCGAAAAATTTCCAACAGAATAAAATTTCCGCGACCAGCCGAGATCTGCTACTGACTCATTGGAGATTCCTCACGATCATGCCCGCGACACCCCGGCAACCGTGTGGCGACAGCCTTTTAGCTTTTTAGATTTAGAGATACAGCGCAGAAACAAGCCCTTTGGCCCACCGGGTCTGCGCCGCCCAGCATTCCCCGCACACTAAACACTATCCTACACACACTACGGACAGTTTTTACATTTGCCCAGCCAATTAACCTACATACCTGCACGTCTTTGGAGTGTGGGAGGAAACCGAAGATCTCGGAGAAAACCCACGCAGGTCACGGGGAGAACGTACAAACTCCGTACAGACGGCGCCCGCAGTCAGGATGGAACCTGAGTCTCCGGCGCTGCATTCGCTGTGAGGCAGCAACTCTACCGCTGCGCCACCGTGCCGCCGGCAGTTGCCTTAAAAATCGCCTAACTGGGACAGGCCCTTAACTTTGTCCATCCATATTGTCCTGAGTTACTCCAGCACTTTGTGTTCGGTAGCAACAGGCCATTTGGCCCACTGAGTCTATGCTAACCATCAACCCGCATACTTGACCGTAATCCCTTTTATTCTCCCCCCACACTCAGCCACAGTCTTTGCAACTCACTGGTGCATTTTACTGCTGATGCTGGAAATGTGTGAGGAGACCCCTGGTCCCCCCCCACCTCTGCCCCCGCTCCCCCCCCCCCCCCCACGAAAATACTTCAAGACAGACGTGCCTCGCACCTCAACACAACGGGAAAAGCAGAGTGAAAGATTCAGGTGATGAAAGGTAGTCACCCTGAAACATGAACTCACCCACTGCCTCTACAGACGCTGGCTGACCTGCTGAGTGTTTGCAGCCTTCTTAGTACAGGTAAATGTCTGTAGGATCACCAACAAATGAATGCCTTGACACAGGGGTTGAGAGGTGATTGGATTTAGTTTAGGGATACAGCGCGGAAACAGGCCCTTCGGCCCACCGAGTCCGCGCCGACCAGCGATCCACACACACTAACACTACCCTACACACACTAGGGACAATTTTACAGAAGAAAATTGACCTACAAGCCTGTATGTCTTTGGAGTGTGGGAGGAAACCGGAGCACCCGGAGAAAACCCACGCAGGTCACGGGGAGAACGTACAAACTCCGTACAGACAGCGCCCGTGGTCAGGATGGAATCCGGGTCTCTGGCGCCGTGAGGCAGCAACTCAAACTGAGCCAAAAACAAACAGTTTACTGCAGGGGACGATTAAACTTCTCATGAGTGGGGCGCAGCGGTAGAGTTGCTGCATCACAGCGCCAGAGACCCGCGTTCCATCCCAAGGAAAAGATTGTTCCAGTAACACGGTGCCCAGAACTGGGCACAATACTCTAAATGCGGCCTCACCAACGTCTTATACAACTGCTACATGACCTCCCAACTTCTATTCTCGATACTCTGACTTTGCAGATGATACAAAGCTGGGTGGTAGTGTGAACTGTGAGGAAGATGCTATGAGGTTGCAGGGTGACTTGGACAGGTTGTGTGAGTGGGCGGATGCATGGCAGATGCAGTTTAATGTGGATAAGTGTGAGGTTATCCACTTTGGTGGTAAGAATAGGAAGGCAGAGTATTATCGGAATGGTGTCAAGTTAGGAAAAGGGGACGTACAACCAGATCTGGGTGTCCTAGTGCATCAGTCACTGAAAGGAAGCATGCAGGTACAGCGGGCGGTGAAGAAAGCCAATGGAATGTTGGCCTTCATAACAAGAGGAGTTGAGTATAGGAGCAAAGAGGTCCTTCTGCAGTTGTACAGGGCCCTAGTGAGACCGCACCTGGAGTACTGTGTGCAGTTTTGGTCTCCAAATTTGAGGAAGGATATTCTTGCTATTGAGGGCGTGCAGCGTAGGTTTACTAGGTTAATTCCCGGAATGGCGGGACTGTCATATGTTGAAAGACTGGAGCGACTAGGCTTGTATACACTGGAATTTAGAAGGATGAGAGGAGATCTTATCGAAACGTATAAGATTATTAAGGGGTTTGACACGTTAGAGGCAGGAAACATGTTCCCAATGTTGGGGGAGTCCAGAACCAGGGGCCACAGTTTAAGAATAAGGGGTAGGCCATTTAGAACTGAGATGAGGAAAAACCTTTTCAGTCAGAGAGTTGTGAATCTGTAGAATTCTCTGCCTCAGAAGGCAGTGGAGGCCAATTCTCTGAGTGCTTTCAAGAGAGAGCTAGATAGAGCTCTTAAGGATAGCGGAGTCAGGAGGTATGGGGAGAAGGCAGGAACGGGGTACTGATTGAGAATGATCAGCCATGATCACATTGAATGGCGGTGCTGGCTCGAAGGGCCGAATGGCCTCCTCCTGCACCTATTGTCTATTGTCTATTGATGAAGGCCAAAGTGCCAAAAGCCTTTTTGACCACCTTATCTACCGGCGACTCGACCTTCAAGGAACCATGCACCTGCATTCCTAGATCCCTCTGCTCTCTCTACAACACTACCCAGAAGCCCACCATTCACTGTGCAGGTCCTGCCCTTGTTAGACTTCCCAAAATCCAACACCTCACATTTCTCTGTATTAAACTCCATCAACCATTCCTCCGCCCACCCATCCATGCCTCTCATCGTTTTACACACTCCTATCAGGTCTCCCCTCAACTTCTGACGTTCCAGAGAAAACAGCCCCAGTCTGTCCACCCTCTCCCTGTAGCTAAAACCCTCTAATCCAGGCAGTGTTCTGGTAAACCCCCTCTGCACCCTCTCCAAAGCCTCCACACCCTTCCTGTAATGGGGGTGACCAGAACTGCACGCAATACTCCACATGCAGCCCAACCAGAGGTACATCATGACGTTGTGACTCTTATACTTAACGCCCCGACCCGTGAAGGCAAGCAGATGTTATGCTTTCTGTACCACTCTACCTCTGGACAGGTAAATGGATAGGGAAGGCTTAGAGAGACGTGAGCCAAACGCAGGCAAATGGGACTAGCTTCGATGGGGCACCTTAGTCGGCATGGTTGAGTTGGGCCGAAGGGCCTGCATCCGTGCTGTGTGATTCTGTGACTCTACTTGATTAGTGCGGGTGTCAGGGGTTAAGGGGAGAAGGCAGGAGAATGGGGTTAGGAGGGAGAGATAGATCAGCCATGATTGAATGGCGGAGTAGACTCGATGGGCCGAATGGCCTAATTCTGCTCCTATCACTTATGACCTTATGATCTACAGTGACCTCCATAATGTTTGGGACAAAGACCCATCATTTATTTATTTGCCTCTGTCCTCCACAATTTGAGATTTGTAATAGAAAAAATCACATGTGGTTAAAGTGCACATTGTCAGATTGTAATAAAGGCCATTTTTATACATTTTGGATTCACCATGTAGAAATTACAGCTGTGTTTATACATAGTCCCCCCATTTCAGGGCACCATAATGTTTGGGACACAGCAATGTCGTGTAAATGAAAGTAGTCATGTTTAGTATTTAGTTGCATTTCCTTTGCATGCAATGACTGCTTGAAGTCTGCGATTCATGGACATCACCAGTTGCTGGGTGTCTTCTCTGGTGATGCTCTGCCAGGCCTGTATTGCAGCCATCTTTAGCTTATGCTTGTTTTGGGGGCTAGTCCCCTTCAGTTTTCTCTTCAGCATATAAAAGGCATGCTCAATTGGGTTCAGATCGGGTGATTGACTTGGCCACTCAAGAATTGACCACTTTTTAGCTTTGAAAACTCCTTTGTTGCTTTAGCAGTATGTTTGGGATCATTGTCTTGCTGTTGAATGAACCGCTGGCCAATGAGTTTTGAGGCATTTGTTTGAACTTGAGCAGATAGGATGTGTCTATACACTTCAGAACCATTATGCTACTACCATCAGCAGTTGTATCATCAATGAAGATAAGTGAGCCAGTACCTTCAGCAGCCATACATGCCCAGTCCATAACACCACCGTGTTTCACAGATGAGGTGGTATGCTTTGGTTCTTGGGCAGTTCCTTCTCTCCTCCATACTTTGCTCTTGCCATCACTCTGATAGAAGTTAATGTAAGAAAATAACTGCAGATGCTGGTACAAATCGAAGGTATTTATTTCACAAAATGCTGGAGTAACTCAGCAGGTCAGGCAGCATCTCAGGAGAGAAGGAATGGGTGACGTTTCGGGTCGAGACCTTTCTTCAGACTCTTCGTCTCATCTGTCCACAAGACCTTTTTCCAGAACTGTGGTTGCTTTTGAAGTACTTCTTGGCAAACTGTAACCTGGCCATCCTATTTTTGCGGCTAACCAGTGGTTTGCATCTTGCAGTGTAGCCTCTGTATTTCTGTTCATGAAGTCTTCTGCGGACAGTGGTCATTGACAAATCCACACCTGACTCCTGAAGAGTGTTTCTGATCTGTCGGACAGGAGTTTGGGGATTTTTCTTTATTATAGAGAGAGGTCTTCCTTGGCCTGCCAGTCCCTTTGTGATTAGTGAGCTCACCAGTGCTCTCTTTCTTCTTAATGATGATCCAAACAGTTGATTTTGGTAAGCCTAAGGTTTGGCTGATGTCTCTAACAGTTTTATTCTTGTTTCTCAGTCTCATAATGGCTTCTTTGACTTTCATTGGCACAACTTTGGTCCTCATGTTGATTAACAGCAATAAAAGTTTCCAAAGGTGATGGAAAGACTGGAGGAAAGACTAGGTGCTGAGAGCTCTCTTGTACCTGCATTAAGGAGGCAATTAAACACACCTGAGCAATTACAAACACCTGTGAAGCCATGTGTCCCAAACATTATGGTGCCCTGAAATGGGGACTATGTACAAACACTGCTGTCATTTCTACATGGTGAAACCAAAATGTATAAAAATGGCCTTTATTACAATCTGACGATGTGCACTTTAACCACATGTGATTTTTTTCTGTTACAAATCTCAAATTGTGGAGTACAGAGGCAAATAAATAAATGATGGGTCTTTGTCCCAAACATTACAGAGGGCACTGTAATTGTATTACCACTTTCACTAATGCTGAAGCATTGGCAAGATTAAGCCATTGCCACAATCCTAAAACACAAAACCAGAGAAGGGTCCCGACCCAGAAACGTAACTGACCAACGTTCTCCATCGACGCTGCCTGACCGGCTTAGTTACTCCAGCATTTTGTGTCTTTGTTTTGTAAACCAGCACCTGCAGTTCCTTGTTTCTAATGCACAAAACGTCCTGGTTTTGCTTAATGTTCGGTGCCAACTGAGGTTAATGGGCTGAACAGACCCACTAAGCTGCCTGAGGGATGCACTCTATAATGAGGATCCATTATCAGTCCGAGCAGGCTAATGGTGCAGAGGATTTTGCAATCAATGGATACGACAACGATGTCATGATTTATTTATTCATCTACTTATTTAAAGATACGGAACAGACACAGGCCCTTCGGCCCGCTGAGTCCACGCCGACCAGCAATCCCCCATTCACACTAGCTCTGTGTTATCCCACTTTCTCATCCACTCCCTGCACACTAGGGACAATTTACACTTATACCAAGCCAGTTAGCCTACAAACCTGCACGTGTTTGGAGTGTGGGAGTTAACCGGAGCACCCGGAGAAAACCCACGCAGGTCACGGGGAGAACGTGCAAACTCCGCACAGACAGCACCCGTAGTCAGGATGGAACCTGGGTCTCCGGCGCTGCAAGCGCTGTAAGGCAGCAACTCTACCGCTGTGCCACCGCGTCCCGAAACCCTGTGGTCACAGGGAGAATGTGCAAACTCTACATACACACACACCACACACACACTCCCCACACACACACACACACACACAGACACACACACACACACACACACACACACACACACACACGGATCAGAAACATAGATACATAAGTGCAGGAGGAGGCCATTTGGCCTTTCGAGCCAGCACCGTTCATTGTGATCATGGCTGATCATCCACAATCAGTAACCCGTGCCTGCCTTCTCCCCATATCCCTTGATTCCACTAGCCCCCAGAGCTCCATCTAACTCTCTCTTAAATCCATCCAGTGAATCGGCCTCCACTGCCCTCTGTGGCAGAGAATTCCACAAATTCACAACTCTCTGGGTGAAAAAGTTTTTTTCTCACCTCAGTTTTAAATGGTCTCCCCTTTATTCTTCGACTGTGTGGCCCCTGCTTCTGGACTCCCCCAACATTGGGAACATTTTTTCCTGCATCTAGCTTGTCCAGAAGGTCATGTGCTTTTCAATTGAAAAGTCCTTGGGGAGCCATTGAAAAAAGAATGATTGGAATCTGCTCAGCATGCCAAGAATGTGGGCCTCATTGCAGACTGCTGTTACCCGCACGGATTATTCTCCACTCTTTGCTTCCCTTCGCCCTAAACGTCGAGTCTTCTCCCCCCCCCCCCCCCCCCCACCCCGGTCTCGACATAAACCTGTTCCCCCAACGTACACGATGCCCTGGCATGAAGCCGTGCCCTGAGCGAGATACTTTGAAGGATCTTGAGTGGGAAGGAACTGCAGATGCTGGTTCAAATCGAAGGTAGACACAAAATGCTGGAGTAACTCAGCGGCATCTCGGGAGAGAAGGAAGGTGACGTTTCGGGTCGAGATGAAGAAGGGTCACCCATTCCTTCTCTCCACAGATGCTGCCTGTCCCGCTGAGTTGCTCCAGCATTGTGTGTCCATGTGTGGGATGCGTTACTCTGTTCACACACTCCATCCAGCGAGTTTAGTTGAGGTGTCCATTTCCTTGCGTCCTCGTGCTCAGTGGGAATACTCGCTCCCGCTCCCGCCCGGATCCAAGCCAGCTCCGTTTGATTGATTTCTATTCCTGGTTTGACGCTCACAAGGCTATTCCCCTGCCAAGTGGCGGTCGGCCTGACTTTGATACAGGGACCGCATCCAAACGCAGCCAACCGCAGACATGCAGCAAAGCAGCAAGCAAACACTGGCAGTGAATATTACACACAGAACTGTACAGCACAGGGACAGGCCCTTCGGCCCACCATGTCCATGCCAAACAATGATGCCAAGTTAAACGCATCTCCTCTGTCTGCACGTGGTCCATATCTCCCCATATCCTCCTGCCTCTCCAAAAGCCTCTCAAACACCACTATTGTATTTACCTTCACCACTGTATATACATCTATGAACATATTCATGTTAAATAATCCATATATACACACACACATATGCATGTACACAAAAACACACAAATACACACACACACACACATGCATGTACGCAAAAACACACATATACACACACACACACACATATGCATGTACGCAAAAACACACATATACACACACACACACATATGCATGCACGCAAAAACACACATACACACACACACACACATATATGCATGCACACACAAACACATAAACACACACACACATATATCCATGCACACACACACATATATATACACACACATATGCATGTACACACACACACATATGCATGCACACACAAACACACATATACACACACACACACATATATGCATGCACACACAAGCACACATATATACACACACACATAAACACATATATGTGTGTGCGTGCATGTGTGTATATATATATATGGGTGCGTGTGAGTATACTTAGACACACACATACATATATATGTGAGTGTGTGCGTGCATGTGTGTGTGTGTGTATACGTACTGTATATACTGTAGATAGCTGGTTTACACCGAAGATAGACACAAAATGCTGGAGTAACTCAGCGGGACAGGTAGCATGTATATATACACATGTGTGGGTGTGTGTGCATGTGTATACTTAAGACACACACACACACACACTATGTGTGTATATTTTGTAATCACAGTGACTGCATAGCTGCCTCGCATTGACTAATGCACAGCCATTGTGATCCAGATGACTTTCATTCGTGGCCGTTGCACTTATTCCCAACAGCCTTTCAAATTTACCCGCAGGGCACAAAGTGCCAGAGTAACTCAGCAGGTCAGGCAGAGTCTCTGGGGAACGTGGACAGACGGCCCACACAGTTTATAGACACTCCCTGATGAAAGAACATAGGCCCGGAGAACAGTACAGCACAGGAACAGGCCCTTCGGCCCACAATGTCCGTGCCGAACAATGACGCCAAGTTAAAGTGATCTCTGGCTGCACGTGATCCATCTGCATCGGCCAACCTAAAAGCCTCTTCAAGCTTATCGGATCTGCCCTCACCACAGCGTCTGGTCGGATGGGCAAGTAGGGCCGAAGGGCCTGTTGCCATGCTGTATCACTCTATGAATCGTGTAGGAAGGAACTGCAGATGCTAGTTTAAACTGCAGATAGACACAGAGTGCTGGAGTAACTTAGCGGGTCAGGCAGCATCTCAGGGGAGAAGGAATGGGTGACGTTTGGGGTCACGAGCCTTCTTCACACTGAGAGTCTGAAGAAGGTTTCCGCGGCAAAACGTCACCTATCCATGTTCTCCACAGATGCTGCCTGACCCGCTGAGTTACTCCAGCACCCTGTGAAACGTCACCTATCCATGTTCTCCACAGATGCTGCCTGACCCGCTGAGTTACTCCAGCACTCTGTGTAACGTCACCTATCCATGTTCTCCACAGATGCTGCCTGACCCGCTGAGTTACTCCAGCACTCTGTGAAACGTCACCTATCCATGTTCTCCACAGACGCTGCCTGACCCGCTGAGTTACTCCAGCACTCTGTGAAACGTCACCTATCCATGTTCTCCACAGATGCTGCCTGACCCGCTGAGTTACTCCAGCACTCTGTGAAACGTCACCTATCCATGTTCTCCACAGATGCTGCCTGACCCGCTGAGTTAATCCAGCACTCTGTGAAACATCACCTATCCATGTTCTCCACAGATGCTGCCTGACCCGCTGAGTTACTCCAGCTTTTTGTGCCAATCTAGGTCTGAAGAAGGGTCTCGACCCGAAACGTCACCCATCCCTTCTCTCCTGAGATGCTGCCTGTCCCGCTGAGTTAGTCCAGTATTTTGTGATCCCTCAGATATTGGGCTTAATGCTGTGTTCGGCTGTTGTGTACAGTACCCACCCACTCAGTTTGCTGTGTGGTTGATAGCTAATCCGTTCTCTCTGATGTCCCGCCATGAAAGTGGAGACAAAGTCGGACTTTTTTATGGTTAAACTCCAGCAATTCTAAACATGTGAAAATCTACATTGTGGTACGTAATGTCACCAGAAAAGAAGCACTGGGTGCTTTGAGAATCCTGCTCGAGGCAGCAACATAGACACCTAGGCTCGGACAACGCAAGAAACAAGTCGTTACCTGCCCCCTTTCCCAAGCTTTGATTTACGTTTCAGGCTTCATCTGCTAAGATGGAGATATGCACCAAAGGCCTTTAATCTGTGCATCATGGATACAGTACACAGCCCTTTCTTTGAATAGCTAGCACCAGGTAAATGCTTTTCACTGTACCTCAGTACTCATGAGAATAATGACGAACCAATCTCAACTAAAGATGGACAAAAAATGCTGGAGTAACTCAGTGGGTCAGGCAGCATCTGTGGAGAACATGGATAGGTGACGTTTCACACAGTGCTGGAGTAACTCAGCGGGTCAGGCATCATCTGTGGGGAACATGGATAGGCCAAAGATGAAAAAAAAGGTGCGAGACAAAAGGATTGAAAAGCTGCAAATTGTGAAGCTAGAGGAAGGAATGTAGGTGGAGGGGGGAAGGGGAGGGGAGAAATAGCCGTCAGTCGGGGTGGGGCACAGGAGAGAGAGGGTAAGAAATAGAGTTACCAAAGATTGGAGAAGCCAATTAGCCTACAAACCTGCACGTCTTTGGAGCGTGGGGGGAAACCGGAGCACCCGGAGAAAACCCACGCAGGTCACGGGGTGAACGTGCAAACTCCGCACAGACGGCGCCCGTGGTCGGGATGGAACCCGGGTCTCTGGCGCTGTGAGGCAGCAGCTCTACCCGCTGCGCCCCCTGTTCAAGATTGCGGCCTGTGATCGTTTACGGGGTGGGGGGGGATGGGTGTAAACGTCCCGTTGGAACGGCAGCCCCTTGAGCTGGGCAGCGCTCCCCCCACCGTCCGTCCCCCCACCGTCCCTCCCCCCACCGTCCCCCCCCCACCGTCCCCCCCCCCCCCACCGTCCCCACACTCTGAAGGCTCAGCGCTGGCCTCGTCTCCAGTCAAAAGATATTTTGACAAGCGGAATAATATTCAGTGCACACAGAAAATATCCCACCTGCAAGCCAGCTGTGGCCCTGTTTCAATTGGCAGCCTGCCGCTCCCAAAATATTAGTATCCCTTTCACCAAACAGTGGCGGGCAGACGGAAAGGGGCCGAGAGAATCCAGGAAGCATTAAACCTCAGGCCGCTTTCATCTCCCAAACGCCTCTGTTTGCACAGTTTGATCGTTCAGCAGTTCAAAGCCGACCTGCCTGAAGCAGGTTCGGGCAGTCTCAGTGGCAGGCAGCTGGTTGTTCATCAATGGTAGGCGCAGAATTAGGCCATTCGGCCCATCAAGCCCACTCCACCATTCAATCACGGCTGATCTATCTCTCCCTCCCAACCCCATTCTCCTGCCTTCTCCCCATAACCCCTGACACCCGCACTAATCAAGAACCTATCCATCTCTGCCTTAAATATATCCACTGACTTGGCCTCCACAGCCGTCTGTGGCAATGAATCCCACAGATTCACCGCCCTCTGACTAAAGAAATTCCTCCTCATCTCCTTCCTAAAGGAACGTCCTTTAATTCTGAGGCTGTGCCCTCTGGTCCTAGACTCTCCCACTAGTGGAAACATCCTCTCCACATCCACTCTATCCAGGCCTTTCACTATTCGGTACGTTTCAATGAGGTCCCCCCTCACGTCGGTAACGGCATCTCGGGGTCCAAGATAAGGTGCCCTTCCATCTCCGTCTTAAGTGGACAACCCGTAACGATGACATTGAACGCTGTCCTTTGCATTTAATCCACCGCTTGTTCCCGATGTAAACGTGAGTGACCGTAGAGTGTTGTGGAGATTACAAACTGCCTCAATAGACAATATAGACAATAGACGTTTCACAGAGTGCTGGAGTAACTCAGCGGGTCAGGCAGCATCTCTGGAGAACATGGATAGGTGACGTTTCACAGAGTGCTGGAGTAACTCAGCAGGTCAGGCAGCATCTGTGGAGAACATGGATAGGTGACGTTTCACAGAGTGCTGGAGTAACTCAGCGGGTCAGGCAGCATCTGTGGAGAACATGGATAGGTGACGTTGAGAGTCTGAAGAAGACCCGAAATGTCACCTATCTGTGTTCTCCAGGGATGCTGCCTGATCCGCATAGATAGGGTAGACAGTCAGAAGCCTTTGTCCCCAGGGTGGAGATGTCCAACACTAGAGAGCGTAGCTATAAGATGAGAGGGGCAAGGTTTAATAGACAATAGACAACAGGTGCAGGAGGAGGCCATTCGGCCCTTCGAGCCAGCACCGCCATTCAATGTGATCATGGCTGATCATTCTCAATCGGGTACAGATGTTTCCGTTAGTAAACGAGGATGTTGCCAGGACTAGAGGGTGTGAGCTACAGGGAGAGGTTGAGCAGGCTGGGGCTCTATTCCTTGGAGCGCAGGAGGATGAGGGGTGATCTTATAGAGGTGTACAAAATCATGAGAGGAATAGATTGGGTAGATGCACAGAATCTCTTGCCCAGAGTAGGGGAATCGAGGACCAGAGCACATAGGTTCAAGGTGAAGGGGGAAAGATTTAATAGGAATCTGAGGGGTAACTTTTTCACACAGAGGGTGGTGGGTGTATGGAACGAGCTGCCAGAGGAGGTAGTTGAGGCTGGGACTATCCCATCGTTTAAGAAACAGTTAGACAGGTCCATGGATAGGACAGGTTTGGAGGGATATGGGCCAGAGATGCTGCCTGACCCGCTGAGTTACTCCAGCACACTGTGCCTATTTTATTCCAGCCTAATCCCACCCTTGTTGACCATCTGAGAGTGGGGGTGGGTGTATGGAATGAGCTGCCGGAGGAGGTAGTTGAGGCTGGGACTATCCCAACGTTTAAGAAACAGTTAGACAGGTCCATGGATAGGACAGGTTTGGAGGGATATGGGCCAAATGCAGGCAGGTGGGACTAGTGTAGCTGGGACATGTTGGCCGGTGTGGGCAAGTTGGGCCTGTTTCCGTGCTGTATCGCTCTGTGACTCTACGTGTGGGTTTACGTAAGTCACTTATACTGCTAGTTGGGGAGAGTGTGCTTTCTCCCAGAGTTTTAAGCAGGTTTAAACTCTTTAAGGAGAACGCTACACACATTGAAGTGGGAATAGGCTACTGTAAGAGAGAGAAAGGAATGGGAATACATAGAGAACGATCGGGATGTAAGAGTGAAGGTCATGATGGGCTTGTACAGCAGGTGTACATTTTATGTCATTCAATATTTTAATTTTAAAAAGTGTCGATTAAGGGATTATGGAAACTCCGATGGTTGCAAAATCCAACCAGGTGAACCATTGTCCTTTAGAAAGAGACCCAGCTGTTACATTATCTCCCTCATCCACATACACGCACGCCACTCCGTCCAAGATTTAGACACAAGGAACTGCAGACGCTGGTTTACACAAAGGGCACAGAGTGCTGGAGTAACTCAGCGGGTCAGGCAGCATCTCTGGAGAACATGGATAGGTGACGCTTCACAGAGTGCTGGAGTAACTCAGCGGGTCAGGCAGCATCTGTGGAGAACATGGATAGGTGACGTTTCACAGAGTGCTGGAGTAACTCAGCGGGTCAGGCAGCATCTCTGAAGAACATGGATAGGTGACGTTTCACAGAGTGCTGGAGCAACTCAGCGGGTCAGGCAGCATCTGTGGAGAACATGGGTAGGTGACGTTTCACAGAGTGCTGGAGTAACTCAGCGGGTCAGGCAGCATCTATGGAGAACATGGATAGGTGACGTTTCACAGAGTGCTGGAGTAACTCAGCGGGTCAGGCAGCATCTGTGGAGAACATGGGTAGGTGACGTTGAGAGTCTGAAGAAGACCCGAAATGTCACCTATCTGTGTTCTCCAGGGATGCTGCCTGACCCGCATTGATAGGGTAGACAGTCAGAACCCTTTGTCCCCAGGGTGGAGATGTCCAACACTAGAGGGCGTAGCTATAAGGTGAGAGGGGCATGGTTTAATGGAGATGTGTGGGGCAGGTTGTTTACACAGAGGGGGGTGGGGGCCTGGAACGCACTGCCAGGGGTGGTGGTGGGGGCAGATACCATAGTGGTGTTTGAGAGACTTTTACATCGGCACATGGATGTGCAGGGAATAGAGGGATATGGATCACACGCAGGCAGTGGAGATTTGGTCGTGGCATCATGTTCAGCATGGATATTGTGGGCCGAAGGGCCTGTTCCTGTGCTGTACTGTTCTGTGTTCTACGTTCTACACTCTCCAGCATTTCCGTCCAAGGTTTATCTGGCATACCTCCTCCATTAAAAGGGGATGGGCACCAGGTACAGGAGGACACCACCACCTGCAGGTTCCCCCTACAGTCACCAACCATCCGGGCTTGGAAATACATCAGTGCTGTATCACCGTTCCTTCACGGTCACTGGCTCCAGCTCCTGGAACTCCCTCCCCCCCCCCCCCCCCCGGCTCAGTGGGACCAACTTCACCAGAAGCACTGCAGTGGTTCAAGATGGCCGCCCACCCCCACCTTCTCAATGGGCTGTTAGTGGTGGGCAACACATCCCAGCGTCACACATATCTGCTGAATGATTTACAATGCTGACGCCCGCACATGCTGCCCGACCCGCTGAGTTCCTCCAGCACTTTGTAAGCAAGCATCAGCACTTTACTTTAGACTTTAGAGATACAGCGCTGAAACAGGCCCTTCGGCCCACCGGGTCCGTGTCGACCAGCGATCCCCGCACACTAACACCATCCTACACACACTCGGGACAGTTTACAATTTACAGAAACCGATTAGCCGTCAAACTTGTACAGCGTTGGAGTGTGGGGGGGAACCGGAGCACCCGGAGAAAACCCACGCAGGTCACGGGGAGAACGTGCAAACTCCACACAGACAGAACTCAATGTCAGGATGGAACCCGGGTCTCTGGCGCTGTGAGGCAGCAACTCTGCCGCTGCGCCACCGTGCTACCCGCTATTGCCCCCCCGCTTCTACACTGTTGATGTCGATGCGCATGTTCAGATGGGCAATGAGTTCGGCCCTTCTCACTCCCTTGTAGGATGTATCTCCAACTTGTAGTTTATGCTTTCTGTACGGAGTTTGCACGTTCCCTCCGTGACCTGTGTGGGTTTTCTCGGAGATCTTAAAATGTCAATATAATGTCAGGGGTTTTGGGGAGAATTCAACTTGTCAATGAGATACTGTAACATACATATTTCATTCATGTCCCCCGGTGGCCGAGCACTTCCAACTCCCCCTCCCACTCCCAGTCTGACCTTTCTGTCATGGGCCTCCTCCAGTGCCATAGTGAGGCCCACCGCAAATTGGAGGAACAGCACCTCATATTTCGCCTGGGCAGCTTGCAGCCCAGCGGTATGAGCATTGACTTCTCTAACTTTAGATAGTTCCTCTGTCCCTCTCTTCCCCTCCTCCTTCCCAGATCTCCGTCTATCTTCCTGTCTCCACCGATATCCTTTCTTTGTCCCGACCCCCCTGACATCAGTCTGAAGAAGGGTCTCGACCCGTAATGTCACCCATTCCTTCTCTCCCGAGATGCTGCCTGACCTGCTGAGTTACTCCAGCATTTTGTGATACATGTTTCATTGATAAATTATATCATATCTATTTTTCAGCCCATTCAAGTCTACTCCACTGTTCAATCATGGCTGATCTATCTTTCCCTCTCAACCCCATCCTTCTGCCTTCTCCCCGTAACCCCTGACATTTTATTGACATCCTGTATCAGACTTGAACAGAATTCCTCCTGCTCAATCAAAGTTAAATCAATGTCCATTGCAACTGCAGTATCAGCCTCAATCAAATGCATTTGTCAATGTAATTCCACATGCACCGGTGGTAATGTGCTCCAATTATTGGCTCAGCTTTGAGCACGGCAAATCTATTTCATGTCCATAAACAGCGAACAAGCGTTTGTGCAAGCAAAGACTCTCAAAGGGAGGGAGGGAGGGAGGGAGGGAGGGAGGGAGGGAGGGAGGGAGGAAAGGGTGGAAAGGATTACTGTCCTGATTTAAAAAATGGAGACACAGCCAGCAAGCAGGAAGGTGGTGAAAAAAACATCCCGACTACGGGTGCTGTCTGTACGGGGTTTGCACGTTCTCCCAGTGACTTTTCTCCGGGTGCTCCGGTTTCCTCCCACACTCCAAAGACATGCAGGTTTGTAGGTTAATTGGCTTGGTATAAGTGAAAATTGTTCCAATAGACAATAGGTGCAGGAGGAGGCCATTCGGCCCTTCGAGCCAGCACCGCCATTCAATGTGACCATGGCTGATCATCCACAATCAGTACCCCGTTCCTGCCCTCTCCCCATACCCCCTGACTCCGCTATCCTTAAGAGCTCTATCTAGCTCTCTCTTGAATGCATTCAGAGAATTGGCCTCCACTGCCTTCTGAGGCAGAGAATTCCACAGATTTACAACTCTCCGACTGAAAAAGCTTTTCCTCATCTCCGTTCTAAATGGCCTACCCCTTATTCTTAAACTGTGGCCCCTGGTTCTGGACTCCCCCAACATTGGGAACATGTTTCCTGCCTCTAACGTGTCCAACCCCTTAATAATCTTATATGTTTCGATAAGATCCCCTCTCATCCTTGAAAATTCCAGTGTATACAAGCCCAGTCGCTCCAGTCTTTCAACATGTGTGTGTAGGATAGTGTTAGTGTGCGGGGATCGCTGGTTGGTGTGGACTCGGTGGGCCGAAGGGCCTGTTTCCGCGCTGTATCTCTAAACTAAACTAAAATAAACACAATATGTTTCCAGTTATCAGACAAACATGCACCCAGTGTCATGTTTTGGTTATTAAACGATCCTTTCATCTCCAGCTCATTCGAGTGCAGTCTGCTTGAAAAATTGAAAAGACTCGGCTTGTATTCACTGAAGTTTGGAAGGATGAGAGGGGATCTTATAGAAACGTATACAATTATAAAAGGACTGGACAAGCTAGATGCAGGAAAAATGTTCCCAATGTTGGGGGAGTCCAGAGCCAGGGGCCACACAGTCTTAGAATAAAGGGGAGGCCATTTAAAACTGAGGTGAGAAGGAACTTTTTCACCCAGAGAGTTGTGAATGTGTTGAATTCTCTGCCACAGAGGGCAGTGGAGGCCAAATCACTGGATGGATTTAAGAGAGAGTTAGATAGAGCTCTAGGGGCTAGTGGAATCAAGGGATATGGGGTGAAGGCAGGCACGGGTTACTGATTGTGGATGATCAGCCATGATCACAATGAACGGCGGTGCGTACAGGTTCGAAGGGCCGAATGGCCTCCTCCTGCACCTATTGTCTTATGTTTCTATGCTTCTCGGCTCCCTGAATCTCAAGTATGTTTGGCTGCAGCAGGTCACGGGGAGAAGGTACAAACTCCGTACAGACAGCACCCGTAGTCGGGATGGAACCCGGGTCTCTGGCGCCGTGAGGCAGCAACTCTACCGCTGCTGCCCTTTAGTCACGTGCAACAATCCATGAGAAAAACCATGACCTTAAAGAGTTCTGTAAATGCATGTTGCACTGCAATATACACTTTTAGTTCATAGATACAGCACGGAAACAGGCCCTTCAGCCCACCGAGTCCGTGCCGACCAGCGATCCCCAGTTCTGCGTTATCCCACTTTCTCATCCACTCCGTACACACCAGGGGCTAATTTACAGAGGGACCGATTAACCTACAAACCCGCACGTTTTTAGAGTGTGGGAGGAAACCAACGCGGTCACATGGAGAACGCGCAAACTCCACACACACACACACACACACACACACACAGACAGCCCCCGTGGTCAGGATGGAACCCGGGTCTCTGGCGCCTTGAGGCAGCTGTTCTACCCGCTGCGCCACCGAGCGCCGCCCACATTACAGAAGCCGTGAGCCTCTGCCTGCCCAACCTGACCCCCAGGCAGAGAGGGCCCAGTTTTCAACCACCCTCTGGGTGGACGAGACCCTTCCTGAGATCCCCTGTGAACCTCCTTCCCCTCACACTGAACCCATGACCCACTGGTTTAAACCACGTCCGCCGTGAGGAAAATGACTCTCACTATCACTTTGAATTTTGCACGACTTGGACAAGACCCCCCCCCCATCGCCAGTCAGTGTACAAGACGCTGGGCAGGCCACATTTGGAGTATCCTGTTCAGTTTTGGTCGCCCTGCTATAAGAAGGACGACATTAACCTGGAAAGAACCAGTGTGAACAGGGATCGCTGGAATATTTACGAGGTTGTTGCCGGGACTCAGGGGACTGAGCTGCAGGGAGCGGGTGGGCAGGACGTGGGTATCTTTAAGGCAGAGATCGATAGATCCTTGATTAGCACGGGTGTCAGGGGTGATGGGGAGAAGGCAGGAGAATGGGGTCGAGAAGGAAAGATAGTTCAGCCATGATTGAATGGTGGAGTAGACTTGATGGGCCGAATGGCCTGATTCTGCTCCTATGACTTATGAACGTGAATTTATTCCTTGGAGTGCAAGAGGCTGAGGGGTGATCTGAGAGGTGCATAAAATCATGTGGCGAATAGATCAGGTGAGAGGGCAGAGTAGGGTAAATCACGCCATGGGTTTATGGTGAGAGGCGAAAGATTTAATAGGAACCTGAGGGCATTGTTTTTTTACACACAGGTTAAGGTGAGTGTATGGAACGAGCTGCCAGAGGAGGTTGTTGAGGCAGGGACTAAAACAACATTTAAAAGAGATTTGTAGGAAAAAAACTGCAGATGCTGGTTTAAATCGAAGGTCGACACAAAATGCTGGAGTAACTCAGCGGGTCAGGCAGCATCTGTGGGGAACATGGATAGGTGACGTTTCACAGAGTGCTGGAGTAACTCAGCGGGTCAGGCAGCATCTGTGGAGAACATGGATAGGTGACGTTTCACAGAGTGCTGGAGTAACTCAGTGGGACAGGCAGCATCTGTGGAGAACATGGATAGGTGACGTTTCACAGAGTGCTGGAGTAACTCAGCGGGTCAGGCAGCATCTGTGGAGAACATGGATAGGTGACGTTTCACAGAGTGCTCGAATAACTCAGTGGGACAGGCAGCATCTTGGGAGAGAGGGAATGGGTGACGTTTCGGGTCGAGACCCTGAAAAAGTCTGAAGAAGGGTCTCGACCCGAAACGTCACCCATTCCTTCTCTCTTTAAAAGAGATTTGGGCAGTTAAATGGATCGGGAAGGTTTAGAGGGTGATGGGCCAAACGCAGGCAATAGCACAAGGCTAAAGTAAGGGAAAAAACAGAAATTAAAAGCAGAAAACGCTCACACCTGAGCTGGCAGCCATGTTAACATGGTGGGCCGCCCGGCAGCCATTTTGAATGAGTTAAGTGCGACAACCACCCACATCCATTAACAGCCCTGTTACGGCAGCGGTTTTGAACCAATGGAACAGAAAGATTAAAAAGATGGCTTGAAAACAGAAAGCAGAGTTTAATTGTGGGACTGTTTTGCTTTTACTTTTCGAGAAGCCACAACAACAAATTGAGTAATAGCATGAAATGATAGAGAGTTAATGGGAAACATTTGTCCAATCCAAAGGTCCCTGTGTATATTTGTTCTGGACACGCACTGCAATACCCTGCAGACATCCGGGCAGCACATGGAGCGCAGCGGTAGAGTTGCTGCCTCACGGCGCCAGAGACCCGGGTTCCATCCTGACTTTGGGCGCTGTCTGTACGCAGTTTGTACGTTCTCCCCGTGACCTGCGTGTGTTTTCTCCGAGTGCTCCGGTTTCCTCCCACACTCCAAAGACGTACAGGTTTGTAGGTTAATCGGCCCCTCTGTAAAATGCCTCTAATGTGCAGGGAGTGGATGAGAGAGTGGGATAACACAGAACTAGCGGGAACTGGAGATCGATCACTGATCGGCACGGACTCGGTGGGACAATTTACACTTACACCGAGCCAATTAACCGACAAACCCGCACGTCTTTGGAGTGTGGGAGGAAACCGGAGCGCCCGGAGAAAACCCACGCAGGTCACGGGGAGAACATACAAACTGCGTACAGACAGCGCCCGAAGTCAGGATGGAACCCGGGTCTCTGGCGCCGTGAGGCAGCAACTCTGCCACTGCACCACCGTGCCACTCCGGTAATCCAGGCGCTCCGGTTTCCTCCCACCCTCCAAAGACGTGCAGGTTTGTGGGTTAATTAGCTTCTGTATATTGCCCCCTAGTGTGTGTGGGATAGTGTTAGTGTGCGGGGATCGCTGGTCGGCGCGGACTCGGTGGGCCGAAGGGCCTGTTTCCACGCTGTATCTCTAAGCTGAACTAAAGGTGGGATTGGAGCTGGGAAAATCAGATAATGACACATCCATATATCCACCCCCATTATCCTCCATCTGCAAACTCCACAGAGCAAAAGAAAGCAAAGGGCACAGCATGACCTCATGAAGTACGAGCGACCAGCACTCCACTAGTTAGGCCAGGGTACTCAAACACTCAGGTAGTGTTTCAAACTACATCCTCTGGCTAAATTACAAGTACAGAGGGAGACACAGAGGGAGAAACACACCCAGATATAGAGAGAGACACATAGAGTGACAGACAGACAGAGATAGCCAGAGTGCTGGAGTAACTCAGCAGGTCAGGCAGCATCTCTGGAGAGAAGGAACGGGTGACATTTCAGGTCGAGACCCTTCTTCAGACTGGCAGAAACAGACAGACAGAGGGAGGGACGGAGGGAGGGGGAGGCAGGGGAGACGGAGGGAGAGAGGGAGAGAGAATGAGAGGGAGAGAGAGGGAGGGAGAGACAGAGACAGAGAGACAGAGAGAGAGAGAGAAACAGAGACAGCGAGGGACGGAGAGGGAGAGAGAGAGAGAGAGAGAGAGATAGAGCGAGAGACGGCGAGAGAGAGATAATATGGTGTTAAGAAGAGAGAGAGAGAGAGAGAGAGAGAGAGAGAGAGAGAGAGAGAGAGCGAGAGAGAGAGAGAGAGAGAGAGAGAGAGAGGCAGAGAGAGGCAGAGAGGGAAACAGAGAGAGAGAGAAACATAGAGACAGAGAGAGAGACACAGAGAGAGAGAGCGAGAGAGAGAGAGAGAGAGAGAGAGAGAGAGAGAGAGAGAGAGAGAGAGACAAAGGGAGAAATGGAGCGAAAGACTCACAGAGAGGGAGAACGAGAACAGATGTTAATGAAGAGAGCCAATGTGCTGCTGAGATCACTAGCATCTGTACTTCCCAGCAACAATAAGCCCATGCAAGTCCAACACCGTGTTGGCCTGACCTTGGGAGTTACACGGCTGGCTCACGTTAAAGTATTTACATCCTGACAACAGACCAGCTGCATGTGTCTGACAGATTGGCCGCAGGACCACGCTGAACGCCGGCCGGGCATGGTGATCGCGCCCTCCCCATGCCCACAGCGGCTACCCGCTGGATCACATTCACCCGGCCGTGGAACCCACCCCTCACCTCTCCGCCTGACCACCACTTCCCACCCCCCCCCCCCCCTCGATTGGGGGGTAACTATGGGGACGAGGAAGGGGAGGCAAATCAAACTGGCCAAGAGTTCACACAGGGTGCAGCGGTAGAGTTGCTGCCTCACAGCACCAGAGACCCGGGTTCCATCCTGACCACGGGTGACAATAGACAATAGACAACAGGTGCAGGAGGAGGCCATTCGGCCCTTCGAGCCTGTACGCACCGCCATTCAATGTGATCATGGCTGATCATTCTCAATCAGTACCCTGTGCCTGCCTTCTCCCCATACCCCCTGACTCCGCTATCCTTAAGAGCTCTATCTAGCTCTCTCTTGAATGCATTCAGAGAATTGGCCTCCACTGCCCTCTGAGGCAGAGAATTCCACAGATTCACAACTCTCTGACTGAAAAGGTTTTTCCTCATCTCCGTTCTAAATGGCCTACCCCTTATTCTTAAACTGTGGCCCCTGGTTCTGGACTCCCCCAACATTGGGAACATGTTTCCTGCCTCTAACCTGTCCAACCCCTTAATAATCTTATACGTTTCGATAAGATCCCCTCTCATCCTTCTAAATTCCAGTGTATACAAGCCTAGTCGCTCCAGTCTTTCAACATATGATAGTCCCGCCATTCCGGGAATTAACCTAGTAAACCTACGCTGCACGCCCTCAATAGCAAGAATATCCTTCCTCAAATTTGGAGACCAAAACTGCACACAGTACTCCAGGTGCGGTCTCACTAGGGCCCTGTACAACTGCAGAAGGACCTCTTTGCTCCTATACTCAACTCCTCTTGTTATGAAGGCCAACATTCCATTGGCTTTCTTCACTGCCTGCTGTACCTGCATGCTTCCTTTCAGTGACTGATGCACTAGGACACCCAGATCTCGTTGTACGTCCCCTGTTCCTAATTTGACACCATTCAGATAATACTCTGCCTTCCTATTCTTACCACCAAAGTGGATAACCTCACACTTATCCACATTAAACTGCATCTGCCATGCATCCGCCCACTCACACAACCTGTCCAAGTCACCCTGCAACCTCATAGCATCTTCCTCACAGTTCACACTACCACCCAGCTTTGTATCATCTGCAAATTTGCTAATGGTACTTTTAATCCCTTCATCCAAGTCATTAATGTATATTGTAAATAGCTGCGGTCCCAGCACCGAGCCTTGCGGTACCCCACTAGTTACTGCCTGCCATTCTGAAAGGGACCCATTTATCCCCACTCTTTGCTTTCTGTCTGTCAACCAATTTTCTATCCATGTCAGTACCCTACCCCCAATACCATGTGCTCTAATTTTGCCCACTAATCTCCGATGTGGAACCTTGTCGAAGGCTTTCTGAAAGTCCAGGTACACCACATCCACCGGCTCTCCCCTGTCCATTTTCCTAGTTACATCCTCAAAGAATTCCAGAAGATTAGTCAAGCATGATTTCCTCTTCGTAAATCCATGCTGACTCAGAACGATCCTGTTACTACTATCCAAATGCTCCGCAATTTCGTCTTTTATAATTGACTCCAGCATCTTCCCCACCACTGATGTCAGACTAACTGGTCTATAATTTCCCGTTTTCTCTCTCCCTCCTTTCTTAAAAAATGGGACAACATTAGCTACCCTCCAATCCACAGGAACTGATCCTGAATCTATAGAACATTGGAAAATGATCACCAATGCGTCCACAATTTCTAGCGCCACCTCCTTAAGTACTCTGGGATGCAGACCATCAGGCCCTGGGGATTTATCAGCCTTCAGTCCCATCAGTCTACCCAACACCATTTCCTGCCTAATGTGGATTTCCTTCAGTTCCTCCGTCACCCTAGGATCTCTGGCCACTAGAACATCTGGGAGATTGTGCGTATCTTCCTTAGTGAAGACAGATCCAAAGTACCGGTTCAACTCGTCTGACATTTCCTTGTTTCCCATAATAAATTCCCCTGCTTCTGTCTTCAAGGGACCCACATTTGCCTTGACTATTTTTTTCCTCTTTACATACCTAAAAAAGCTTTTACTATCCTCCTTTATATTATTGGCTAGTTTACCCTCGTACCTCATCTTTTCTCCCCGTATTGCCTTTTTAGTCATCTTCTGTTGCTCTTTAAAAGAGTCCCAATCCTCTGGCTTCCCACTCTTCTTTGCTATGTTATACTTATTCTCTTTTATTTTTATGCTGTCCTTGACTTCCCTTGTCAGCCACGGGTGCCTCTTACTCCCCTTGGAATCTTTCCTCCTCTTTGGGATAAATTGATCCTGCAACCTCTGCATTATTCCCAGGAATACCTGCCATTGCTGTTCCACCGTCTTCCCTGCTAGGGTCTCCTTCCAGTCAATTCTGGCCAGCTCCTGCCTCATGCCTCTGTAATCCCCTTTGCTATACTGTAATACTGACACTTCCGATTTTCCCTTCTCCCTCTCAATTTGTAGAGTAAAACTTATCATATTGTGATCACTGCCTCCTAATGGCTCTTTTACCTCGAGTCCCCTTATCAGATCAGGATCATTACACAACACTAAATCCAGAATTGCCTTCTCCCTGGTAGGCTCCAGTACAAGCTGCTCTAAGGATCCATCTCGGAGGCACTCCACAAACTCTCTTTCCTGGGGTCCATTACCAACCTGATTTTCCCAGTCTACCTGCATGTTGAAATCTCCCATAACCACCGTAGCATTACATTTGCGACATGCCAATTTTAGCTCCTCAATCAACTTGCTGTCTGTACGGAGTTTGCACGTTCTCCCCGTGACCTGCGTGGGTTTTCTCCGGGTGCTCTGGTTTCCTCCCACACTCCAAAGACGTGCGGGTTTGTAGGTTAATTGGCTTCTGTAAATTGTAAATTGTCCCTAGTGTGTGTAAGGTAGTGTTAGTGTGCGGGGATCGCTGGTCGGCGCGGACTCGGTGGGCCGAAGGGCCTGTTTCCGCGCTGTATCTCTGAACTAAACGAAACTACCCCGGCGATGGACACAAAGTGCTGGAGTAACTCAGCGGGACAGGCAGCATCTCTGGAGAGAAGGAATGGGTGACGTTTCGGGTTGAGACCCTTCCTCAGACTGAGAGTCCAGGAGGAGGGGCACTGGTGGGGAAGGGAGAAGGGGTTATCACTGGGCAGTGGGGACTCCTTCCCATAGAAAAACGCGCGGTTAAGAGCTCTACATCGTGGCAGACCCGACACTCGTTGAGGTGGGGGCAGAGGGGAAGATAGGCGAGGCCTCTGTTGAGGTCTGATGAGGGCCTCAACCTGAAACTTCACCCATTCCTTCTCTCCACAGATGGTGCCTGACCCGTTGAGTTACTCCAGCACTCTGTGAAACGTCACCTATCCATGTTCTCCACAGATGCTGCCTGACCCGCTGAGTTACTCCAGCACTCTGTGACTATCTTCATTGTGCCCTTTGACAGACGCAATCACTGACCAGCATGAAGTCCAGCCGCAACCTCACTGAAAAGCCACTGGTCTACAACTAGAGACTGCCCGAGCTGGAAGCTTGGTCAGGAGCGATCACACATCGAGGGCACTCTCAGGCAAGTCAACCTCCATGGGTGGTCAATGAGGCTCTTTCCCCATGTAGCTCCTGTGCCAGCACCAGCAGATGCCACGGTGGCGTGATCGAGATTGCTGATTGAAGAGAGCTGGGAAGGTTCACAATGATGGAGATCATGCCGAGCAGATCAATGCCACATGCAGCACATGGCCAAAACACATCAACCAACCTCCCTTCCATTGACTCCATCTACACCTCACGCTGCCTCGGCAAGGCCAGCAGCCCAGACCATCACACAAACCAACCTCCCTTCCATCGACTCCATCTACACCTCACGCTGCCTCGGCAAGGCCAGCAGCCCAGACCATCACACAAACCAACCTCCCTTCCATCGACTCCATCTACACCTCACGCTGCCTCGGCAAGGCCAGCAGCATAATCAAGGACCAGTCTCACCCCGGCCACTCCCTCTTCTCCCCTCTTCCATCGGGCAAGAGGTACAGAAGTGTGTAAACGCACACCTCCAGATTCAGGGACAGTTTCTTCCCGGCTGTTATCAGGCAACTGAACCGTCCTCTCACCAACTAGAGAGCGGTCCTGAATCTACCTAATTGGAGACACCAGGACTATCTTTAATCAGACGTTGCTGGCTTGACCTCGCACTAAACGTTATTCCCTTTATCCTGTATCCGTACATTGCACTGTGTCCACATTGCACCCATGCAGCGTGCAATGCACTGTGTCCACATTGCACCCATGCAGCGTGCAATGCACGGTGCCCACACTGCACCCATGCAGCATGAATGCATTGTCCACACTGCACCCATGCGGCATGAATGCACGGTGCCCACACTGCACCCATGCGGCATGAATGCACGGTGTCCGCACTGCACCCATGCAGCGTGCAATGCACGGTGCCCACACTGCACCCATGCAGCGTGCAATGCACGATGTCCACACTGCACCCATGCAGCGTGCTATGCACTGTGTCCATACTGCACCCATGCAGCATGAATGCATTGTCCACACTGCACCCATGCAGCGTGCAATGCACGGTGTCCACACTGCACCCATGCAGCATGAATGCACTGTCTACACTGCACCCATGCAGCGTGCAATGCACGGTGTCCACACTGCACACATGCAGCATGAATGCACTGTCCACACTGCACCCATGCCGTGTGCAGTGCACGGTGTCCACACTGCACCCATGTAGCATGCATGCACTGTCCACACTGCACCATGCAGCATGCAATGCACGGTGCCCACACTGCACCCATGCAGCATGCAAGGCACAGTGCCCACACTGCTCACATGCAGTGTGCAATGCACGGTGTCCACACTGCACCCGTGCAGCATGAATGCACTGTCCACACGGCACCAATGCAGTGTGCAGTGCACGGTGTCCACACTGCACCCATGCAGCATGAATGCATTGTCCACACTGCACCCATGTGGCATGAATGCACGGTGTCCACACTGCGCCCATGCAGCGTGCAATGCACTGTGTCCACACTGCACCCATGTCCAAACTGCAACAATCTCTTTTATTAACCAAAAAATAAATGAATCAATTATATGTACAATACAAAACAATACCAACAAACCCACCACCACAGTACAAAGTCAAACAAATATTCTTAAATACAAAATACACTGAGTCTTAAACAACTATATTACAATCCTTGTCCAGGATACATCCACAGCCCGCAGTGCCCAGCGGTCCCACAAATCCCCCAGGGTGCCCGTGGACAGCGCGCGGTCCCTCTCCAACACCACCCGGGCACAGACGGACGTAACCCCGGAAAAGGGGCAGGCAGCCGGCTCGGGCAGAGCCCTCTTCCCCCTGGCGCCGTGACTCGTGGATGGCCAGCTTGGCCAGGCCCAGGAGCAACCCAACCCAACCAGGACATCTTCAGCCCACCCACCCTCTCCCCTATGCACAGGGGGTCCAGAGATGAGGGTGGTGGGCGTGAAGTGCAGCCAGAAGGCAAGGAGCAGACACCCATGCAGCGTGCAATGCACTGCACCGAACACAGCAACACTGTGTGCACTTATCCACCAATGCATGTACGTCAATAAAGTGCATGCGACTCCGCATGTAACATGGCTTACAGGCACCCTGGCACACTGTGACAACCGCACACACACACGCACACACAACACAGGCACAACTAATACAACGAACCAACGTCACACCCTACACACCCTGACACACTGTACCACACACACACCCCTTACACACACACACACCACAGGCACAACTAA
Organism: Rhinoraja longicauda; assembly: GCF_053455715.1. NCBI lineage: Eukaryota > Metazoa > Chordata > Chondrichthyes > Rajiformes > Arhynchobatidae > Rhinoraja > Rhinoraja longicauda. The sequence continues at coordinate 9,043,541 of NC_135994.1, forward strand.
TACACCGACCCAACGTCACACCCTGACACACTGTACCACACACACACCCCTTACACACACACACCACAGGCACAACTAATACACCGAACCAACGTCACACCCTACACACCCTGTCACACTGTACCACACACACACCCCTTACACACACACACACCACAGGCACAACTAATACAATGAACCAACGTCACACCCTACACACCCTGACACACTGTACCACACACACACACACCCCTTACACACACACCACAGGCGCAACTAATACAACGAACCAACGTCACACCCTACACACCCTGACACACTGTACCACACACACACCTTACACACACACACCACAGGCACAACTAATACACCGACCCAACAGCACACCCTACACACCTTGTCACACTGTACCACACACACCCCTTACACACGCACCACAGGCACAACTAATACACCGAACCAACGTCACACAGTACCACACACACCCCTTCACAGACAGGCACACCCCTTACACACCCACGCACCTCACATGCACTCTCCTCACACACACTCCCTTCACACTTACGCACTACGCACTTACACACAGACACCCTTACACACACACCCTTACACACACACACTTACACACACACACATTTATACACACACTTATACACAGTCACACACTTACTCACACTTACACAAACTATGCTCTCCTTAATTTCCTCTCTGATGTGTGGCGGTCCTGACCTCCCATCTACCTCATTGGAGACCCTTGTACAATCTTTACTGCACTTGACCTTGCACTAAACATTATTCCCATGATCCTGTATCTGTACAGTGTGGACAGTGGGTACAGTGTAAACTCAAAACTAACAATAAACCAAACCAAACCAAAACTGTGTGGGAAGGAACTGCAGACGCTGGTTTACACCGAAGACAAGACACAAAATGCTGGAGTAACTCAGTGGAACAGGCAGAGAAGGAATGGGGTGACCTTTTGGATCGAGACCCTTCTTCAGACGCACACAAGGTTGTGTGAAACCAAATTCAGATCAGGATTTCTTTCAACACAAGAAGTAAAAGCTCGATGCACCAGAACATGAAAGTTTAAAAAACCCATGCCATGCACGCAATCTAGCAGCACCTTAATAGTGCAACACTACAGGCCCTTCATAGAGTCACAGAGTGATACAGTGTGGAAACAGGCCCTTCATAGAGTCACAGAGTGATACAGTGTGAAACAGGCCCTTCATAGAGTCACAGAGTGATACAGTGTGGAAACTAGGCCCTTCATAGAGTCACAGAGTGATACAGTGTGGAAACAGGCCCTTCATAGAGTCACAGAGTGACACAGTGTGGAAACAGGCCCTTCATAGAGTCACAGAGTGATACAGTGTGGAAACAGGCCCTTCATAGAGTCACAGAGTGATACAGTGTGGAAACAGGCCCTTCGGCCCAACTTGCCCACACCGGCCAACAATGTCCCAGTTACACTAGTCCCACATGCCCGCGTTTGGTCCATATCCCTACCAAACCTGTCCTATCCATGTACCTGTCTAACTATTTCTTAAACGTTGGGATAGTCCCAGCCTCAACTACCTCCTCCGGCAGCTCGTTCCATACACCCACCGCCTGTTGTGTGAAAAAGTTACCCCTCAGATTCCTATTAAATCTTTTCCCCTTCACCTTAAACCCATGTCCTCTGGTCCTCGATTCCCCTACTCTGGGCAAGTTGATCAACAATCAAAGAGCATAGACCCAGGGTGTTGAATAGGGTCTGACGATAGTGGACATTCTACCCCACAGTGAG
>NC_135994.1:9045811-9083311 GCF_053455715.1 Rhinoraja longicauda
ACACACCCCACACACACCCCACACACACACCCCACACACACACACACCCCACACACACACACACACACACACACACACACACACAGACACACACACCCCCCCCACACACACACACACTCCCGACACACACACACTCACACCACACACACACACTCCCCACACACACCACACACGCCACACTCCCCACACACACACACACTCACGTCCTATCCACCATCAACGACTAACAAGGAGCTACAACTTGCCCCCCTCGCGTGTCACCCTCCCTGCACACGGGACTGCCCCCTCCCTGGCAAATGCCAGCCTCACCCTGGCCAGGGAGAGCAGCACCTGCCAGTGCCAGCCCAACAATGCCCACTGGACACAAGGCCACGACAGGGAGCTCCCTCAGGGGATGTGGGAGGGGTGAGAGGGGGAGAGAGAGGGGAGAGGGGGGGGGGGAGAGAGGGAGAGAGAGGGGAGAAGGGGGGGGAGAGAGGGGAGAGAGAGGGGAGAGAGAGGGGAGGGGGAAGGAGAGAGAGGGAGGGGGAAGGAGAGAGGGGGAGGGGAGAGAGAGAGGGATGGGGAGAGAGAGAGAGAGAGAGAGAGAGAGAGAGGGGAGGGGGGAGAGAGAAAGAGAGAGGGGAGAGGGGAGAGAGAGAGAGAGGGGAGGGGGAGAGAGAAAGAGGGGAGAGAGAGAGAGGGCAGGGGGAAGGAGGGGGAAGGAGAGGGGAGGAGAAAGGGGAGGGGAAGGAGAGAGAGGGGAAGAGAGAGAGAGAGGGGAGGGGGAAGGAGAGAGGAGGGGAGGAGAGAGGGGAGGGGGAAAGAGAGAGGGGAGGGGGGGAGAGAGAGAGAGAGGGGAGGAGAGAGAGAGGAGGGAGGGGAGAGAGAAAGAGGGAAGGAGAGAGAGGGAGGGGAGGGAGACAGAGAGAGAGGGGAGGAGAAAGGGGAGGGGAAGGAGAAAGAGGGGAGGAGAAAGGGGAGGGGATGGGAGGGGCAAGGAGAAAGGAGAGAGGGGGAAGAGAGAGAGGGGAGGGGGAAGGAGAGAGAGGGGATGGGGGGGGAAGCGAGAGAGGGGAGAGGGGGAGAGAGAGGGGGAGGGGGAGAGAGAGGGGGATGGGAGAGAGAGAGAGAGGGGAGGGGGAAGGAGGGGGGGAGAGAGAGGGGAGGAGAAAGGGGTGGGGAAGAGAGAGGGGAGAGGGAAAAGAGGGGAAGGAGAGAGAGGGAGGGGAGAAGGGAGGAGAGAGAGGGGAGGAGAAAAGGGGAGGGGGTGGGAGGGGCAAGGAGAAAGGAGAGAGGGGAAAGAGAGAGGGGAGGGGGAAGGAGAGAGAGGGGAGAGGGGGAAGGAGAGAGAGGGGAGGGGGGAGAGAGAGAGGGGAGGGGGAGAGAGAGGGGGATGGGAGAGAGAGAGAGGGAGGGGGGAAGGAGGGGGGAGAGAGAGGGGAGGGGGAAGGAGAGAGAGGGGAGAGGGGGGAAGCGAGAGAGGGGAGAGGGGGAAGGAGAGAGAGGGGAGGGGAGAGAGAGGGGGATGGGAGAGAGAGAGAGGAGGGGGGGAAGGAGGGGGGGAGAGAGAGGGGAGGGGGAGGGAGAGAGAGGGGAGAGGGGGGAAGCGAGAGAGGGGAGAGGGGGAAGGAGAGAGAGGGGAGGGGGAGAGAGAGGGGAGAGGGGGAAGGAGAGAGAGGGGAGAGGGGGAAGGAGAGAGAGGGGAGGGGGAGAGAGAGGGGAGAGGGGGAAGGAGAGAGAGGGAGGGGGGGAGAGGGAGAAGGGGGAGAGGGGCGCTGACTCTACTCACTGTGCACACAGCTCACCGTTCGCTCAGTGTGGTGGAGGCGGGGGGGGGGGGGGGGGGTGAGCGGGCACTGGTGCGGGCGCTGCGGGAGTGGGGTGGAGGAGGGGGGGCTGTGGCTATCACGACGCTGGGCGGGCCGAGCCGGCCGGGACCGTCTCTCTGTCTGAGTCTCACACTCACGCACTGCGTTGGTTCCCATCTCTCCCGGAACCCGTGTCAGAGAAACCTCCCCCGAGCCGGATTGTGACCGCATTGCCCCCCTCTGTTACACCACAACACCCCCCCACCCCCCCCGCCGCCCCTCACTCACTACCCTCACTACCCTCACTCACTCCCTCTATCACTCCCTCCTCCCCTCACTCACTCATTCACTCTCACTCCCTCACTCACTTCCCTCCTCCCTCCCCTCACTCACTCACACTCCCTCACTCCCTCCCTCCTCCCCTCACTCACTCACCACTCCCTCACTCCCTCCTTCACTTGACTCACTCCCTCACTCCCTCACACTCCCTCACTCCCTCACTCCCTCCCTCCCCTCACTCTGACTCACTCCTTCAGTCACTCCCCTCACACTCCCTCACTCCCTCACTCCCTCACACTCCCTCACCTCCCTCACACTCACCTCACACTCCCTCACACTCCCTCACTCCCTCACACACTCCTCACACTCCCTCACTCCCACACTCCCTCACTCCCTCCTTCACTGACTCCCTCCCTCACTCCCTCCCTCCCTCACTGACTCACTCCTTCAGTCACTCACTCACACACTCCCTCACTCCCTCACAGACTCCCTCACTCACTCACTCCCCTCCTTCACTGACTCACTCCCTCCTTCACTGACTCACTCCCTCACTCCCTCACACTCCCTCACTCCCTCACTCCCTCCTTCACTGACTCACTCCCTCCTTCACTGACTCACTCCCTCCTTCACTGACTCACTCCCTCACTACACTGCCTCACTACCCTCCCTCCCTACCCTCACTCACTACCCTCACTCACTACCCTCACTCACTCTCACACTAACTCCCTCACCCCCCTCCCACACTCACTCCCTCACTCCCTCTATCACTCCCTCTATCACTCCCTCCCTCCTTCACTACCTCACTCCCTCCTCACTCCCTCACACACTCACTCACTACACTCACCCTCTCACTCACTCCCTCCTCACTTACTCACACACTCCCTCACACACTCCCTCACTCACTCACTCCCTCAATCACTCCCTCTATCACTCCCTCACTCACTCCCTCACTCCCTCACTCACTCCCTCACTCACTCACTCACTCACTCACTCACTGTCTCACCACAACCCCCCGCCCCTCACTCACTCCTCACTCACTCCCTCTATCACTCCCTCACTGACTCCCTCCTTCACTCACACTCACTCACTCCCTCACTCCCTCCCTCCCTCCCTCCTTCACTGACTCACTCACTCACTCCCTCCCTCCTTCACTGACTCACTCACTCACTCCCTCCCTCCCTCCTTCACTGACTGACTCCCTCACTCACTCACTCACTCACTCACTCCCTCCTTCCCTCACTCTCTCACTGACTCACTCCCTCTATCACTCCCTCACTGACTCCCTCCTTCACTCACTCTCACTCACTCACTCCCTCCCTCCCTCCTTCACTGACTCACTCACTCCCTCCCTCCTTCACTGACTCACTCACTCACTCCCTCCCTCCCTCCTTCACTGACTCACTCCCTCACTCCCTCCTTCACTGACTCACTCCCTCCTTCACTCCCTCCCTCACTGACTCACTCACTCACTCACTCCCTCCCTCCCTCCCTCCCTCACTGACTCACTGACTCACTCCCTCCTCACTCACTCACAATCACTCACTCACTCCCTCTATCACTCCCTCCTCCCACCACTCACTACCCTCACTCACCCCCCCCCTCACTCACTCACTCCCTCCTCACTCCCTCCCTCCCTCCCTCCTCTCACTCACTCCCTCTATCACTCCCTCACTCCCTCCCTCCCTCCCTCCTCACTCCCTCCTCACTCACTCACTCCCTCACTCCCTCCCTCCCTCCTCACTCCCTCACTCCCTCCCTCCTTCACTGACTCACTCACTCACTCACTTCCTCACTCACTCACTCACTCACTCACTACCTCACTCACTTCCTCACTCACTCACTCTCTCCCCTCACTCCCTCCTCACTCCCTCACTGACTCACTCCCTCACTCACTCACTCACTCACTCCCTCCTTTCCTCTCCCTCCCTCCCTCCCTCCCTCCCTCCCTCACCCCCTCCCTCACTCACTCCCTCACCCCCTCCCACACTCACTCACTCACTCACTCACTACCCTCCTTACCCTCCCTCCTCACTCCCTCACTCCCTCCTCACCCCCTCCCTCACTCACTCCCTCCCTCACTCCCTCCCTCACCCCCTCCCTCACTCACTCCCTCACTCACTCACTCACTCCCTCTATCACTCACTCACTCACTCACTCACTCCCTCTATCACTCACTCACTCACTCACTCACTCACTCACTCACTCACTCACTCACTCACTCCCTCCCTCCTTCACTCACTCCCTCCCTCACTCCCTCCTCACTCCCTCCCTCACTCCCTCCTCACTCACTCACTCACTCACTCACTCTATCACTCCCTCCTTCACTCACTCACTCCCTCCTTCTCACTCACTCACTCACTCACTCACTCTCACTCCCTCACTCCCTCCCTCACTCACTCCCTCACTCCCTCACTCACTCCCTCACTCACTCACTCACTCCCTCTATCCCTCCCTCACTCACTCACTCCCTCTATCACTCCCTCACTCACTCACTCCCTCCCTTCTCACTCACTCACTCACTCACTCACTCACTCACTCCCCTCCCTACCCTCACTCACTCCCTCACTCCCACTCCCTCACTGACTCACTCCCTCTATCACTCCTTCCCGCCCTCACTCCCTCACCCCCTCCCTCACTCATTCACTCACTCACTCACTCACTCACTCACTCACTCACTCACTCACTCACTCACTCACTCACCCCCTCCCTCACTCACTCACACTCACTCCCTCACTCTATCACTCCCTCACTCCCTCCCTCCTCACTCACTCACTCCCTCACTCACTCTCTCCCTCCTTCCCTCACTCACTCACTCCCTCACTCTCTCCCCTCACTCCATCCTCACTCACTCTATCCCCTCACTCTCTCCCTCCTCACTCACTCCCTCTATCACTCACTCACTCACTCACTCACTCACTCACTCACTCACTCACTCACTCACTCACTCCCTCACTCACTCACTCCCTCTATCACTCACTCACTCACTCACTCGCTCACTCACTCACTCACTACCCTCCCTCCCTCGTCACTTCCTCCCTCACTCCCTCCTCACTCCCTCACTGACTCACTCCCTCACCCACTCACTCATTCACTCCCTCCTTTCCTCTCCCTCCCTCCCTCCCTTCCTCCCTCACCCCCTCCCTCACTCACTCCCTCACCCCCTCCCACACTCACTCACTCACTCACCACCCTCCTTACCCTCCCTCCTCACTCCCTCACTCCCTCCTCACCCCTCACTCACTCCCTCCCTCACCCCCTCCCTCACTCACTCCCTCCCTCACTCCCTCCCTCCCTCACCCCCTCCCTCACTCACTCCCTCACTCACTCACTCACTCACTCACTCACTCCCTCTATCACTCACTCACTCACTCACTCCCTCCCTCCTTCACTCACTCCCTCCTCACTCCATCCCTCACTCCCTCCTCACTCACTCACTCACTCACTCTATCACTCCCTCCTTCACTCACTCACTCCCTCCTTCTCACTCACTCACTCACTCACTGACTCACACTCACTCCCTCACTCCCTCCCTCACTCACTCCCTCACTCACTCCCTCACTCACTCACTCACTCCCTCTATCCCTCCCTCACTCACTCACTCCCTCTATCACTCCCTCACTCACTCACTCCCTCCCTCCTCACTCACTCACTCACTCCCCTCCCTACCCTCACACACTCCCTCACTCTCACTCCCTCACTGACTCACTCCCTCTACCACTCCTTCCCGCCCTCACTCCCTCACTCCCTCACTCATTCACTCACTCCCTCACTCCCTCCCTCCCTCACCCCCTCCCTCCCTCCCTCCCTCACCCCCTCCCACACTCACTCCCTCCCTCCCTCCCTCATTCCCTCACTCACTCCCTCCCCCACTCTTTCACTCCCTCCCTCCCTCACTCCCTCCCTCACTCCCGCCCTCACTCACTACCCACCCTCTCTCCCCCTCACCCACTCGCACACTCACACTTGCACTCTCACTCACACACTCACACTCTCTCACACACTCACACTCTCACTCACACCCCCTCACTCACCTCCTCACTCACACTCACACACACTCACCCAGTCACACACTCACACACTCACCCACCCACTGACACACACTCACCCACACTCTCACACACTCACCCATTCACACTCACCCACATACCCCTTCACCCCTTCACTCACTCACTCACACCCACACACTCTCTCACTCACACACACACCCACTCACCCACACACCCACTCACACACACTCACCCACCCACACACACACCCACTCACACACACTCACCCACCCACTCACACACCCACACACACACACACTCATCCACTCACACACTCACCCACCCACACACCCACTCACACGCACACTCACCCACTCACCCACCCACACACACTCACACACTCATACACACTCACCCACACACACAGCCACTCACACACTCAGCGGGTCAGGCAGCATCTGTGCAGAACATGGATAGGTGACGTTTCACAGAGTGCTGGAGTAACTCAGCGGGTCAGGCAGCATCTGTGGAGAACATGGATAGGTGACGTTTCACACAGTGCTGGAGTAACTCAGCGGGTCAGGCAGCATCTGTGGAGCATGGATAGGTGACGTTTCACAGAGTGCTGGAGTAACTCAGCGAGTCAGGCAGCATCTGTGGAGAACATGGACAGGCGACGTTTCGGATCAGGACCCTTCTTCAGACTTGAGTCTTCAGAGAGAGTCATGGGAAAGTTTCCCACAAGGAAAAGTGACCCCCCTCCACTCTCCCCCCCCCTTCCCTCTCTCCCCCCTCTCCCTCCCTCCCCCTCCCTCCTCTCTCTCTCTCTCCCTCCCCTTCCTTCCTCCCACCCCTCTCTCTCCCCCTCTCTCTCCACCTCTCCACCATACCCAGAATCCCGCTATCTCCAATCTCCCCCCCCCCACACAAAATAAAAGCCTCTCTTGGCTAAAAACTCCGGTCAACGCAACAGTCTGATCACTTGAACCCTTCCCCAAATCTCACCCTTCTTTTCTTTATTTTATTCTTGCAGATTGAATGATCTAATCAAAAGAATGGTAAACAGTTTTTTTCTTTGAAAGGAGACCAACCTCCATCCCAAAGAGGGAGAGGAATGAATTTGTACAACTGTATACTGTGTGTGTACAGTATACTGCGAGCTAGCTAGTGTGTAATAAGCGAGCTAGCTAGTGTGTGTTTAATAAGTGAGCTAGTTAGTGTGTGTGTAATAAGCGAGCTAGCTACTGTGTGTAATAAAGGTGCTAGCTCGTGTGTGTGTAATAAGCGAGCTAGCTAGTGTGTGTAATAAGCGAGCTAGCTAGTGTGTGTGTAATAAGCGAGCTAGCTAGTGTGTTTGTAATAAGCTGGCTAGTGTGTGTAATAATCGAGCTGGCTAGTGTGTGTAATAAGCTGGCTAGTGTGTGTAATAAGCGAGTTAGTGTGTGTAATAAGCGTGCTAGTTAGTGTGTGTAATAAGCGAGCTAGTTAGTGTGTGTAATAAAGGCGCTAGCTAGTGTGTGTGTTATGTGCGCTAGTGTGTATAATAATAGAGCTAGCTAGAGTGTGTAATAAGCGTGCTAGCTAGTGAGTGTGTAATAAGCTAGCTAGTGTGTGTAATAAGCGAGCTAGTGTGTGTGTAATAAGCTAGCAAGTGTGTGTAATAAGCGTGCTAGCTAGTGTGTATGTCATAAGCAAGCTAGTTAGTGTGTTTGTAATAAGCTGGTTAGTGTGTGTGTAATAAGCAAGCTAGCTAGTGTGTTTGTAATACGTGAGCTGGCTAGTGTGTTTGTAATACGTGAGCTAGCTAGTGTGTGTGTAATAGGCGAGCAAGTTGGTGTGTTTGTAATAAGCGTGCTAGTGTGTGTACTAAGTGTGGCTAGTGTGTGTAATAAGCGAGCTAGTTAGTGTGTTTGTAATAAGGGAGCTGGCTAGTGTGTGTAATAAGTGAGCTAGTTAGTGTGTTTGTAATAAGTGAGCAGGCTAGTGTGTTTGTAATAAGCTGGCTAGTGTGTTTGTAATACGTGAGCTGGCTAGTGTGTGTGTAATAAGTGAGCTAGCTAGTGTGTGTAATAAGTGAGCTAGTTAGTGTGTTTGTAATAAGTGAGCTGGCTAGTGTGTGTAATAAGCTGGCTAGTGTGTGTGTAATAAGCGAGCTAGCTAGTGTGTGTAATAAGCAAGCTACCTAGTGTGTGTAATAAGCAAGCTAGTTAATGTGTTTGCAATAAGCTGGCTAGTGTGTGTAATAAGCGCGCTAGCTAGTGTGTGTAATAAGCTGGCTGGTGTGTGTGTAATAAGCGAGCTAGCTAGTGTGTTTGTAATAAGCGAGCTAGCTAGCGTGTTTGTAATAAGCTGGCTAGTGTGTATAATAAGCAAGCTAGTTAGCGTGTTTGTAATAAGTGAGCTAGCTAGTGTGTGAAATAAGCGAGCTGGCTAGTGTGTGTAATAAGTGAGCTAGCTAGTGTGTGTGTAATAATTGAGCTAGTTAGTGTGTAATAAGCTAATGTGTGTAATAAGCGCACTAGCTAGTGTGTGTAATAAGCGTGCTAGCTAGTGTGTGCAATCAGTGAGCTGGCTAGTGTGTGTAATAAGCGAGCTAGCCAGTATGTGTAATAAGCGAGCTAGCTAGTGTGTGTAATAAGGGCGCTAGCTAGTGTGTGTAATAAGTACATTAGTGTGTTTAATAATAGAGCTAGCTAGAGTGTGTAATAAGCGTGCTAGCTAGTGTGTGTAATAAGCTAGCTAGTGTGTATAATAAGCGAGCTAGTTAGTGTGTTTGTCATAAGTGAGCTAGCTAGTGTGTTTGTAATAAGTGAGCTAGTTACTGTGTTTGTAATAAGTGAACTAGCTAGTGTGTGTAATAAGTGAGCTAGTTACTGTGTGTGTAATAACTGAACTAGCTAGTGTGTGTGTAATAAGCGTGCTAGTTAGTGTGTGTGTAATAAGCTGGCTAGTGTGTGTGTAATAAGCGAGCTGGCTAGTGTGTGTGTAATAGGCGAGCAAGTTGGTGTGTTTGTAATAAGCTGGTTAGTGTGTGTAATAAGCGCGCTAGTGTGTGTACTAAGTGTGGCTAGTGTGTGTAATAAGTGAGCTAGTTAGTGTGTTTGTACTAAGTGATCTAGCTAGTGTGTGTGTAATAAGTGAGCTAGTTAGTGTGTGTGTAATAAGTGAGCTAGTTAGTGTGTAATAAGCTAATGTGTGTAATAAGCGCACTAGCTAGTGTGTGTAATAAGCGAGCTAGCTAGTGTGTGTAATCAGTGAGCTAGTTAGTGTGTTTGTACTAAGCTGGCTAGTGTGCATAATAAGTGAGCTAGTTAGTGTGTTTGTCATAAGTGAGCTAGTTAGTATGTTTGTACTAAGCTGGCTAGTGTGTATACTAAGTGAGCTAGTTAGTGTGTTTGTAATAAGCGAGCTAGCTAGCGTGTTTGTAATAAGTGAGCTAGTTAGTGTGTCTGTAATAAGTGAGCTAGTTAGTGTGTTTGTAATAAGCGAGCTAGTTAGTGTGTTTGTAATAAGCAAGCTAGTTAGTGTGTTTGTAATAAGCTGGTTAGTGTGTGTAATAAGCGAGCTAGGTCGTGTGTGTGTAATAAGCGTGCTAGCTAGTGTGTGTGTAATAAGCGAGCTAGCTAGTGTGTGTTATAAGCGAGCTAGTTAGTGTGTGTGTAATAAGTGAGCTAGCTAGTGTGTGTGTAATAAGCAAGCTAGTTAGTGTGTGTGTAATAAGCTGGCTAGTGTGTGTGTAATAAGCGAGCTAGTTAGTGTGTTTGTAATAAGTGAGCTAGCTAGTGTGTGTAATAAGCGAGCTAGTTAGTGTGTTTGTAATAAGCTAGTTAGTGTGTGTAATAAGCGAGCTAGCTAGTGTGTGTAATAAGCGAGCTAGCTAGTGTGTGTGTAATAAGTGAGCTAGTTAGTGTGTGTGTAATAAGTGAGCTAGTTAGTGTGTAATAAGCTAATGTGTGTAATAAGCGCACTAGCTAGTGTGTATAATAAGCGAGCTAGCTAGTGTGTGTAATCAGTGAGCTAGTTAGTGTGTTTGTACTAAGCTGGCTAGTGTGCATAAGCGAGCTAGTTAGTGTGTTTGTCATAAGTGAGCTAGTTAGTGTGTTTGTACTAAGTTGGCTAGTGTGTATACTAAGTGAGGTAGTTAGTGTGTTTGTAATAAGCGAGCTAGCAAGCGTGTTTGTAATAAGAAACTAGTTAGTGTGTTTGTAATAAGTGAGCTAGTTAGTGTGTTTGTAATAAGCGAGCTAGTTAGTGTGTTTGTAATAAGCGAGCTAGCTAGTGTGTGTGTAATATGCATGCTAGCTTGTGTGTGTATAATAAGCGAGCTGGTTAGTGTGTGCAATAAGCGTGCTAGCTAGTGTGTGTGTAATAAGTGAGCTAGTTAGTGTGTGTAATAAGTGAGCCAGCTAGTGTGTTTGTAATATGTGAGCTAGTTAGTGTGTGTGTGCAATAAGCGTGCTAGCTAGTGTGTTTGTAATAAGCGAGCTAGCTAGTGTGTGTAATAAGCAAGCTAGCTAGTGTGTTTGTAATAAACGAGCTAGTTAGTGTGTTTGTAATAAGCTAGCTAGTTAGTGTGTGTGTAATAAGTGAGCTAGCTAGTGTGTGTAAAAAGCGAGCTAGTTAGTTTGTGTGTAATAAGTGAGCTAGCTAGTGTGTGTGTAATACGTCAGCTAGCTAGTGTGTGTGTGTAATAAGCGAGCTAGCTAGTGTGTTTAATAAGTGAGCTAGCTAGTGTGTGTGTAACAAGCGAGCTAGTTAGTGTGTAATAAGCGAGCTAGCTAATGTTTGTAATAAGCGAGCTGGCTGTTGTGTGTAATAAGCGAGCTCGCTAGTATGTGTAATACGCTAGCTAGTGTGTGTAATAACGAGCTAGCTGGTGTGTGTGTGTAATAAGCGAGCTAGTGTGTGTGTAATAAGCGAGCTAGCTAGTGTGTTTGTAATGAGCAAGCTAGCTAGTGTGTGTAATAAGTGAGCTAGTGTGTGTGTGTAATAAGTGAGCTATCTGGTGTGTGTGTAATAAGCGAGCTAACTAGTGTGTGTAATAAGTGAGTTGGTTGTGTGTGTAATAAGCAAGCTAGTTAGTGTGTTTGTAATAAGCTGGCTAGTGTGTATAATAAGTGCATTAGCTAGTGTGTGTAATAAGCGCGCTAGCTAGTGTGTGTGTAATAAGCGAGGTAGTTAGTGTGTTTGTAATAAGCTAGAGAGTGTGTGTAATAAGCTGGCTAGTGTGTGTGTAATAAGTGAGCTAGCTAGTGTGTTTGTTATAAGCGATCTAGCTAGTGTGTGTATTAAGCTGGCTGGTGTGTGTTATAAGCCTGTGGGGTATAAGATGGCTAGTGTGTGTAATAGGTGATCTAGTTAGTGTTTTGTAATAAGCTGGCTAGTGTGTGTAATAAGCTGGCTGGTGTGTGTAATAAGCGAGCTAGTTAGTGTGTTTGTAATTAGCTGGCTAGTGTGTGTAATAAGCGAGCTAGCTAGTGTGTTTGTAATAAGCTGGCGAGTGTGTGTAATAAGCGAGCTAGTTAGTGTGTTTGTAATAAGCTGGCTGGTGTGTGTGTAATAAGCGAGCTAGCTAGTGTGTGTAGTAAGTGAGCTAGCTAGTGTGTGTAATAAGCGAGCTAGCTAGTGTGTGTAATAAGTGAGCTAGCTAGTGTGTGTAATAAGTGAGCTAGTTAGTGTGTTTGTAATAAGCTAGCTAGTGTGTAATAAGCTGGCTGGTGTGTGTGTAATAAGTGAGATAGCTAGTGTGTTTGTAATAAGCTGGCTAGTGTGTGTAATAAGCTGGCTGGTGTGTATAATAAGCGAGCTAGCTAGTGTGTGTAATAAGTGAGCTAGCTAGTGTGTGTGTAATAAGTGAGCTAGTTAGTGTGTAATAAGCAAGCTAGTTAGTGTGTTTGTAATAAGCTGGCTGGTGTGTGTAATAAGCTGGCTGGTGTGTGTAATAAGCGAGCTAGCTAGTGTGTGTAATAAGTGAGCTAGCTAGTGTGTGTAATAAGCTGGCTGGTGTGTGTGTAATAAGCGAGCTAGCTAGTGTGTGTGTAATAAGCGAGCTAGCTAGTGTGTGTAATAAGTGAGCTAGCAAGTGTGTGTAATAAGTGAGCTAGTTAGTGAGTTTGTAATAAGCTGGCTAGTGTGTAATAAGCTGGCTGGTGTGTGTAATAAGCGAGATAGCTAGTGTGTGTGTAATAAGCTGGCTAGTGTGTGTAATAAGCTGGCTGGTGTGTGTAATAAGCGAGCTAGCTAGTGTGTGTAATAAGCGAGCTAGCTAGTGTGTGTAATAAGTGAGCTAGCTAGTGTGTGTAATAAGTGAGCTAGTTAGTGTGTTTGTAATAAGCTGGCGAGTGTGTGTAATACGCGAGCTAGTTAGTGTGTTTGAATAAGCTGGCTGGTGTGTGTAATAAGCGAGCTGGCTAGTGTGTTTGTAATAAGCTGGCTGGTGTGTGTAATAAGTGAGCTAGCTAGTGTGTTTGTAATAAGCGAGCTAGCTAGTGTGTGTATTAAGCGAGCTAGCTAGTGTGTGTGTATTAAGCGAGCTAGTTAGTGTGTTTGTAATAAGCGAGCTAGCTAGTGTGTGTAATAAGCGAGCTAGTTAGTGTGTTTGTAATAAGTGAGCTAGTTAGTGTGTGTGTACTAAGCGAGCTAGTGTGTTTGTAATAAGCGAGCTGGCTAGTGTGTTTGTAATAAGTGATCTAGCTGGTGTGTGTGTAATAAGCTGGCTGGTGTGTGTGTAATAAGCGAGCTAGCTAGCGTGTGTGTAATAAGCTGGCTGGTGTGTGTGTGTAATAAGTGATCTAGCTAGTGTGTTTGTAATAAGCACGCTAGTGTGTGTAATAAGCAAGCTGGCTAGTGTGTGTGTAATAAGTGAGCTAATTAATGTGTGTGTAATAAGCGAGCTAGCTAGTGTGTGTAATAAGCTGACTAGCTAGTGTGTGAGTAATAAGCGAGCTAGCTAGTGTGTGTAACAAGCTGACTAGCTAGTGTGTGTGTAATAAGCAGGCTAGCTAGTGTGTGTGTAATAAGCTGACTAGCTAGTGTGTGTGTAATAAGTGAGCTAGCTAGTGTGTGTGTAATAGGCGAGCAAGTTGGTGTGTTTGTAATAAGCTGGTTAGTGTGTGTAATAACGGTAGCACGCTAGTGTGTGTACTAAGTGTGGCTCGTGTGTGTAATAAGCTAGCTAGTTAGTGTGTTTGTAATAAGAGAGCTAGCTAGTGTGTGTAATAAGCGAGCTGGCTAGTGTGTGTAATAAGCGAGCTAGTTAGTAGAGTGTGCGTAATAAGCGAGCTAGCTAGTGTGTGTAATAAGCAAGCTAGTTAGTGTGTTTGTAATAAGCTGGCTAGTGTGTGTAATAAGCGAGCTAGCTAGTGTGTGTGTGTAATAGGTGAGCAAGCTAGTGTGTGTAATAAGCGAGCTAGTGTGTGTAATAAGCAAGCTAGTTAGTGTGTGTGTAATAAGCTGGCTAGTGTGTATAATAAGTGCATTAGCTAGTGTGTGTAATAAGCGCGCTAGCTAGTGTGTGTAATAAGCGCGCTAGCTAGTGTGTGTAATAAGCGAGCTAGCTAGTGTGTGTAATAAGCGAGCTAGTTAGTGTGTGTAATAAGCGAGCTAGTTAGTGTGTGTGTAATAAGTGAGCTAGTTAGTGTGTGTGTAATAAGCGAGCTAGCTAGTATGTGTAATAAGCGAGCTAGTTAGTGTGTGTAATAAGTGAGCTAGTTAGTGTGTGTGTAATAAGTGAGCTAGTTAGTGTGTGTGTAATAAGCGAGCTAGCTAGTGTGTGTAATAAGCGAGCTAGTTAGTGTGTGTGTAATAAGTGAGCTAGTTAGTGTGTGTGTAATAAGCGAGCTAGCCAGTGTGTGTGTAATACGTGCGCTAGTTAGTGTGTGTACTAAGCGAGCTAGCTAGTGTGTGTACTAAGCGAGCTAGCTAGTGTGTGTAATAAGCACGCTGGTGTGTGTAATAAGCGCGCTAGTTAGTGTGTGTAATAAGCGCGCTAGTTAGTGTGTGTAACAAGCGCGCTAGCTAGTGTGTGTAACAAGCGAGATAGTTAGTGTGTGTAATAAGCGTGCTAGCTAGTGTGTGTAATAAGTGCGCTAGCTAGTGTGTGTAACAAGCGAGATAGTTAGTGTGTTCGAAATAAGTGAGCTAGCTAGTGTGTTTGTAATAAGCTGGCTAGTGTGTGTACTAAGCGAGCTGGCTAGTGTGTGTGTCACAAGCGAGCTAGATAGTGTGGGTAATAAGCGAGCTAGCTAGTGTGTGCAATAAGCGAGCTAGCTAGTGTGTGTGTCATAAGCGAGCTAGCTAGTGTGTGTGTAATAAGCGAGCTAGTTAGTTTGTGCGTAATAAGCGAGCTAGCTAGTGTGTGTTTCATAAGCGAGCTAGCTAGTGTGTGTAATAAGCTGGCTAGTGTGTGTAATAAGCGAGCTAGCTAGTGTGTGTGTAATAAGTGAGCTAGCTAATGTGTGTAATAAGCGAGCTCGCTCGTGTGTTTGTAATAAGTGAGCTAGTTAGTGTGTGTGTAATAAGCGCGCTAGCTAGTGTGTGTAATAAGCATGCTAGCTGGTGTGTGTAATAAGTGAGCTAGTTAGTGTGTTTGTAATAAGTGAGCTAGCTAGTGTGTTTGTAATATGCGAGCTAGTTACTGTGTTTGTAATAAGCTGGTTAGTGTGTGTAATAAGGGCGCTAGCTAATGTGTGTGGAATAAGCGAGCTAGCTAGTGTGTGTGTGTAATAAGTGAGCTAGTTAGTGTGTGTAATAAGCATGCTAGCTAGTGTGTGTGGAATAAGCGAGCTAGCTAGTGTGTGTGTGTAATAAGTGAGCTAGTTAGTGTGTGTGTAATAAGTGAGCTAGTTAGTGTGTGTGTAATAGGCGAGCAAGTTAGTGTGTTTGTAATAAGCTGGTTAGTGTGTGTAAAAAGCGTGCTAGCTAGTGTGTGTAATAAGCGAGCTAGTTCGTGTGTTTGTAATAAGCGAGCTAGTGTGTATAATAAGTGCATTAGCTAGTGTGTGTAATAAGCGCACTAGCTAGTGTATGTGTAATAAGCGAGGTAGTGTGTGTTATAAGCCCGTGTGTTATAAGCTGGCTAGTGTGTGTAATAGGTGAGCTAGTTAGTGTTTTGTAATAAGCTGGCTAGTGTGTGTAATAAGCGTGCAAGCTAGTGTGTGTAATAAGCGAGCTAGTTAGTGTGTTTGAAATAAGTGAGCTAGCTAGTGTGTTTGTAATAAGCTGGCTAGTTTGTGTACTAAGCACGCTAACTAGTGTGTGTGTAATAAGCGCACTAGCTAGAGTGTATAATAAGTGAGCTACCTAGTGTGTTTGTAATAAATGAGCTAGTTAGTGTGTGTAATAAGCGAGCTAGTTAGTGTGTGTAATAAGCGAGCTAGTGTGTGTGTGTGTAATAAGCGAGCTAGTGTGTGTGTGTAATAAGTGAGCTAGCTGGTGTGTGTATAATAAGCGAGCTAACTAGTGTGTGTAATAAGTGAGCTAGCTCATGTGTGTGTAATAAGCAAGCTAGCTGGTGTGTGTAATAAGCAAGCTAGCTAGTGTGTGTGTAATAATCGAGCTAGCTCATGTGTGTAATAAGCAAGCTAGCTAGTGTGTGTGTAATAAGCGAGCTGGCTGTTGTGGGTAATAAGCAAGCTAGCTAGTGTGTGTGTAATATGTGAGCTGGTTAGTGTGTTTGTAATAAGCTGGCTAGTGTGTATAATAAGCGCACTAGTTAATGTGTTTGTAATAAGTGAGCTAGCTAGTGTGTGTGTAATAAGCGAGCTAGCTAGTGTGTGTGTAATAAGCGAGCTGGCTAGTGTGTGTGTAATAAGCTGGCTGGTGTGTGTAGTAAGCGAGCTAGCTAGTGTGTGTAATCAGCGAGCTGGCTAGTGTGTGTGTAATAAGCTGGCTGGTGTGTGTAGTAAGCGAGCTAGCTAGTGTGTGTAATCAGCGAGCTGGCTAGTGTGTGTAATAAGCGAGCTAGTGTGTGTGTTTGTAATAAGCTGGCTGGTGTGTATAATAAGCGAGCTAGCTAGTGTGTGTGTTTGTAATAAGCTGGCTAGTGTGTTTGTAATAAGCAAGCTAGTTAGTGTGTGTGTGTAATAAGCTGCCTAGTGTGTGTAATAAGCGAGCTGGCTAGTGTGTTTGTAATAAGCGAGCTAGTTAGTGTGTTTGTAATAAGCTGGCTGGTGTGTGTGTAATAAGCGAGCTTGCTAGTGTGTGTGTAATAAGCGAGCTAGCTAGTGTGTGTGTAATAAGCTGGCTAGTGTGTGTAATAAGTGAGCTAGTTAGTGTTTTGTAATAAGCGAGCTAGTGTGTGCAATAAGCTGGCTGGTGTGTGTAATAAGCGAGATAGTTAGTGTGTTTGTAATAAGCACACTAGTGTGTGTAATAAGCGAGCTGGCTAGTGTGTGTAATAAGCTGGCTGGTGTGTGTTATAAGCCTGTGGGGTATAAGATGGCTAGTGTGTGTAATAGGTGATCTAGTTAGTGTTTTGTAATAAGCTGGCTAGTGTGTGTAATAAGCTGGCTGGTGTGTGTAATAAGCGAGCTAGTTAGTGTGTTTGTAATTAGCTGGCTAGTGTGTGTAATAAGCGAGCTAGCTAGTGTGTTTGTAATAAGCTGGCGAGTGTGTGTAATAAGCGAGCTAGTTAGTGTGTTTGTAATAAGCTGGCTGGTGTGTGTGTAATAAGCGAGCTAGCTAGTGTGTGTCTAGTAAGTGAGCTAGCTAGTGTGTGTAATAAGCGAGCTAGCTAGTGTGTGTAATAAGTGAGCTAGCTAGTGTGTGTAATAAGTGAGCTAGTTAGTGTGTTTGTAATAAGCTAGCTAGTGTGTAATAAGCTGGCTGGTGTGTGTGTAATAAGTGAGATAGCTAGTGTGTTTGTAATAAGCTGGCTAGTGTGTGTAATAAGCTGGCTGGTGTGTATAATAAGCGAGCTAGCTAGTGTGTGTAATAAGTGAGCTAGCTAGTGTGTGTGTAATAAGTGAGCTAGTTAGTGTGTAATAAGCAAGCTAGTTAGTGTGTTTGTAATAAGCTGGCTGGTGTGTGTAATAAGCTGGCTGGTGTATGTAATAAGCGAGCTAGCTAGTGTGTGTAATAAGTGAGCTAGCTAGTGTGTGTAATAAGCTGGCTGGTGTGTGTGTAATAAGCGAGCTAGCTAGTGTGTGTGTAATAAGTGAGCTAGCTAGTGTGTGTAATAAGTGAGCTAGCAAGTGTGTGTAATAAGTGAGCTAGTTAGTGAGTTTGTAATAAGCTGGCTAGTGTGTAATAAGCTGGCTGGTGTGTGTAATAAGCGAGATAGCTAGTGTGTGTGTAATAAGCTGGCTAGTGTGTGTAATAAGCTGGCTGGTGTGTGTAATAAGCGAGCTAGCTAGTGTGTGTAATAAGCGAGCTTGCTAGTGTGTGTAATAAGTGAGCTAGCTAGTGTGTGTAATAAGTGAGCTAGTTAGTGTGTTTGTAATAAGCTGGCGAGTGTGTGTAATACGCGAGCTAGTTAGTGTGTTTGAATAAGCTGGCTGGTGTGTGTAATAAGCGAGCTGGCTAGTGTGTGTGTAATAAGCTGGCTGGTGTGTGTGTAATAAGTGATCTAGCTAGTGTGTGTGTAATAAGCTGGCGTGTGTGTGTAATAAGTGAGCTAGCTAGTGTGTGTGTATTAAGCTGGCTGGTGTGTGTAATAAGTGAGCTAGCTAGTGTGTGTAATAAGCTGGCTGGTGTGTGTAATAAGTGATCTAGCTAGTGTGTTTGTAATAAGCTGGCTGGTGTGTGTATAATAAATGAGCTAGCTAGTGTGTGTGTAATAAGCTGGCTGGTGTGTGTAATAAGTGATCTAGTTAGTGTGTGTGTAATAAGCTGGCTGGTGTGTGTAATAAGCGAGCTGGCTAGTGTGTGTAATAAGCTGGTTGGTGTGTGTAATAAGCGAGCTAGCTAGTGTGTGTGTAATAAGCTGGCTAGTGTGTGTGTAATAAGCGAGCTAGTGTGTGTAATAAGCGAGCTAGTTAGTGTGTGTGTACTAAGCGAGCTAGTGTGTTTGTAATAAGCGAGCTGGCTAGTGTGTTTGTAATAAGTGATCTAGCTAGTGTGTGTGTAATAAGCTGGCTGGTGTGTGTGTAATAAGCGAGCTAGCTAGTGTGTTTGTAATAAGCTGGCGTGCGTGTGTGTAATAAGTGAGCTAGCTAGTGTGTTTGTAATAAGCTGGCTGGTGTGTGTGTAATAAGTGAGCTAGCTAGTGTGTGTAATAAGCTGGCTGGTGTGTATAATAAGTGATCTAGTTAGTGTGTGTGTAATAAGCTGGTTGGTGTGTGTAATAAGCGAGCTAGTTAGTGTGTGTGTAATAAACTGGCTGGTGTGTGTAATAAGCGAGCTGGCTAGTGTGTGTGTAATAAGCTGGCTAGTGTGTTTGTAATAAGTGATCTAGCTAGTGCGTGTGTAATAAGCTGGCTGGTGTGTGTAATAAGTGAGCTAGCTAGTGTGTGTGTAATAAGCTGGCTGGTGTGTGTGTAATAAACGAGCTGGCTAGTGTGTTTGTAATAAGCTGGCTGGTGTGTGTAATAAGTGAGCTAGCTAGTGTGTGTGTAATAAGCTGGCTGGTGTGTGTAATAAGTGATCTAGCTAGTGTGTTTGTAATAAGCTGGCTGGTGTGTGTAATAAGTGAGCTAGCTAGTGCGTGTGTAATAAGCTGGCTGGTGTGTGTGTAATAAGTGATCTAGCTAGTGTGTGTGTAATAAGCTGGCTGGTATGTATAATAAGTGATCTAGCTAGTGTGTTTGTAATAAGCTGACTGGTGTGTGCAATAAGTGAGCTAGCTAGTGTGTGTGTAATAAGCTGGCTGGTGTGTGTGTAATAAGCGAGCTGGCTAGTGTGTTTGTAATAAGCTGGCTGGTGTGTGTAATAAGTGAGCTGGCTAGTGTGTGTGTAATAAGCTGGCTGGTGTGTGTAATAAGTGAGCTAGCTAGTGTGTGTAATAAACTGGCTGGTGTGTGTAATAAGCGAGCTGGCTAGTGTGTTTGTAATAAGCTGGTGTGTGTAATAAGTGAGCTAGCTAGTGTGTTTGTAATAAGCTGGTGTGTGTGTAATAAGTGAGCTAGCTAGTGTGTGTAATAAGCTGGCTGGTATGTGTGTAATAAGTGAGCTAGCTAGTGTGTGTGTAATAAGCTGGCTGGTGTGTGTGTAATAAGCGAGCTGGCTAGTGTGTTTGTAATAAGCTGGCTGGTGTGTGTAATAAGTGAGCTGGCTAGTGTGTGTGTAATAAGCTGGCTGGTGTGTGTAATAAGTGAGCTAGCTAGTGTGTGTGTAATAAACTGGCTGGTGTGTGTAATAAGCGAGCTGGCTAGTGTGTTTGTAATAAGCTGGTGTGTGTAATAAGTGAGCTAGCTAGTGTGTTTGTAATAAGCTGGTGGGTGTGTAATAAGTGATCTAGCTAGTGTGTGTAATAAGCTGGCTGGTGTGTGTAATAAGTGATCTAGCTAGTGTGTTTGTAATAAGCTGATGTGTGTGTAATAAGTGAGCTAGCTAGTGTGTGTGTAATAAGCTGGCTAGTGTGTGTGTAATAAGCGAGCTAGTGTGTGTAATAAGCGAGCTAGTTAGTGTGTGTGTACTAAGCGAGCTAGTGTGTTTGTAATAAGCGAGCTGGCTAGTGTGTTTGTAATAAGTGATCTAGCTAGTGTGTGTGTAATAAGCTGGCTGGTGTGTGTGTAATAAGCGAGCTAGCTAGTGTGTTTGTAATAAGCTGGCGTGCGTGTGTGTAATAAGTGAGCTAGCTAGTGTGTTTGTAATAAGCTGGCTGGTGTGTGTAATAAGTGAGCTAGCTAGTGTGTGTAATAAGCTGGCTGGTGTGTATAATAAGTGATCTAGTTAGTGTGTGTGTAATAAGCTGGTTGGTGTGTGTAATAAGCGAGCTAGTTAGTGTGTGTGTAATAAACTGGCTGGTGTGTGTAATAAGCGAGCTGGCTAGTGTGTGTGTAATAAGCTGGCTAGTGTGTTTGTAATAAGTGATCTAGCTAGTGCGTGTGTAATAAGCTGGCTGGTGTGTGTAATAAGTGAGCTAGCTAGTGTGTGTGTAATAAGCTGGCTGGTGTGTGTGTAATAAACGAGCTGGCTAGTGTGTTTGTAATAAGCTGGCTGGTGTGTGTAATAAGTGAGCTAGCTAGTGTGTGTGTAATAAGCTGGCTGGTGTGTGTAATAAGTGATCTAGCTAGTGTGTTTGTAATAAGCTGGCTGGTGTGTGTAATAAGTGAGCTAGCTAGTGCGTGTGTAATAAGCTGGCTGGTGTGTGTGTAATAAGTGATCTAGCTAGTGTGTGTGTAATAAGCTGGCTGGTGTGTATAATAAGTGATCTAGCTAGTGTGTTTGTAATAAGCTGACTGGTGTGTGCAATAAGTGAGCTAGCTAGTGTGTGTGTAATAAGCTGGCTGGTGTGTGTGTAATAAGCGAGCTGGCTAGTGTGTTTGTAATAAGCTGGCTGGTGTGTGTAATAAGTGAGCTGGCTAGTGTGTGTGTAATAAGCTGGCTGGTGTGTGTAATAAGTGAGCTAGCTAGTGTGTGTGTAATAAACTGGCTGGTGTGTGTAATAAGCGAGCTGGCTAGTGTGTTTGTAATAAGCTGGTGTGTGTAATAAGTGAGCTAGCTAGTGTGTTTGTAATAAGCTGGTGTGTGTGTAATAAGTGAGCTAGCTAGTGTGTGTAATAAGCTGGCTGGTGTGTGTGTAATAAGTGAGCTAGCTAGTGTGTGTGTAATAAGCTGGCTGGTGTGTGTGTAATAAGCGAGCTGGCTAGTGTGTTTGTAATAAGCTGGCTGGTGTGTGTAATAAGTGAGCTGGCTAGTGTGTGTGTAATAAGCTGGCTGGTGTGTGTAATAAGTGAGCTAGCTAGTGTGTGTGTAATAAACTGGCTGGTGTGTGTAATAAGCGAGCTGGCTAGTGTGTTTGTAATAAGCTGGTGTGTGTAATAAGTGAGCTAGCTAGTGTGTTTGTAATAAGCTGGTGTGTGTGTAATAAGTGATCTAGCTAGTGTGTGTAATAAGCTGGCTGGTGTGTGTAATAAGTGATCTAGCTAGTGTGTTTGTAATAAGCTGATGTGTGTGTAATAAGTGAGCTAGCTAGTGTGTGTAATAAGCTGGCTGGTGTGTGTGTAATAAGTGAGCTAGCTAGTGTGTGTGTAATAAGCTGGCTGGTGTGTGTAATAAGTGATCTAGCTAGTGTGTTTGTAATAAGCTGGTGTGTGTGTAATAAGTGAGCTAGCTAGTGTGTGTGTAATAAGCTGGCTGGTGTGTGTGTAATAAGTGAGCTAGCTAGTGTGTGTGTAATAAGCTGGCTGGTGTGTGTGTGTAATAAGTGAGCTAGCTAGTGTGTGTGTAATAAGCTGGCTGGTGTGTGTAATAAGTGATCTAGCTAGTGTGTGTGTAATAAGCTGGCTGGTGTGTGTGTAATAAGTGAGCTAGCTAGTGTGTGTGTAATAAGCTGGCTGGTGTGTGTAATAAGTGATCTAGCTAGTGTGTTTTGTAGTAAGCTGTTGTGTGTGTAATAAGTGAGCTAGCTAGTGTGTGTGTAATAAACTGGCTGGTGTGTGTGTAATAAGCTGGCTGGTGTGTGTAATAAGTGATCTAGCTAGTGTGTTTGTAATAAGCTGATGTGTGTGTAATAAGTGAGCTAGCTAGTGTGTGTAATAAGCTGGCTGGTGTGTGTGTAATAAGTGAGCTAGCTAGTGTGTGTAATAAGCTGGCTGGTGTGTGTAATAAGTGATCTAGCTAGTGTGTTTGTAATAAGCTGTTGTGTGTGTAATAAGTGAGCTAGCTAGTGTGTGTGTAATAAGCTGGCTGGTGTGTGTGTAATAAGTGAGCTAGCTAGTGTGTGTGTAATAAGCTGGCTGGTGTGTGTGTAATAAGTGAGCTAGCTAGTGTGTGTGTAATAAGCTGGCTGGTGTGTGTAATAAGTGATCTAGCTAGTGTGTTTGTAATAAGCTGTTGTGTGTGTAATAAGTGAGCTAGCTAGTGTGTGTGTAATAAGCTGGCTGGTGTGTGTGTAATAAGTGAGCTAGCTAGTGTGTGTGTAATAAGCTGGCTGGTGTGTGTAATAAGTGATCTAGCTAGTGTGTTTTGTAGTAAGCTGTTGTGTGTGTAATAAGTGAGCTAGCTAGTGTGTGTGTAATAAACTGGCTGGTGTGTGTGTAATAAGCTGGCTGGTGTGTGTAATAAGTGATCTAGCTAGTGTGTTTGTAATAAGCTGATGTGTGTGTAATAAGTGAGCTAGCTAGTGTGTGTAATAAGCTGGCTGGTGTGTGTGTAATAAGTGAGCTAGCTAGTGTGTGTGTAATAAGCTGGCTGGTGTGTGTAATAAGTGATCTAGCTAGTGTGTTTGTAATAAGCTGTTGTGTGTGTAATAAGTGAGCTAGCTAGTGTGTGTAATAAGCTGGCTGGTGTGTGTGTAATAAGTGAGCTAGCTAGTGTGTGTAATAAGCTGGCTGGTGTGTGTGTAATAAGTGAGCTAGCTAGTGTGTGTAATAAGCTGGCTGGTGTGTGTGTAATAAGTGAGCTAGCTAGTGTGTGTGTAATAAGCTGGCTGGTGTGTGTGTAATAAGCGCTCTCGCCAGCTAATGTGTGTCGCAGCGAGCTAGGTAGTAGTCAGTGTGTGTGTGTATAGCAGCGATCCAGCAAGCTGGTGTGTGGCAGCAGTGAGCTGTCTGCGGGCAGGCAGCCCCTGTGTGTGTGTGTGTGTGTGTGTGTGTGTGCAGCGTGTGTGTGTGTGAGTGTGTGTAGCCACTGTGCCAGTGGCAGGCAGTCTGTAGCCTGCACCACTGCCTTGCCCACCAGCACTGGCTGCCTTGCACAGAGACACGGGAACAATGAATGCCGCGGCGCTGCTTACCTTCTTGGCTGGGCGGCTGGAGTAGGGGTAGGCGCTGAATCCTGCCCGTGGTACCGACAGCAGCATTTTTCTCTTTAATGTCAAACCTGAGCCAAAGCAAGGAGCAGGCTGACGTCAGCACGGGAAGTTGCAAATGGACTGAAGTGGGACTGGAGAACAAGTTGCCTCGCTTGCTGGGTCCTAGCGCTCTCTAGCTGCACACTGCTGCCTGCCCTGCACACACACACTGCACACACACACACACACACACACACTGCACACACACACACACACACACACACACACACACACACACACTGCACACACACACACACACACACACACACACACACACACACACTGCACACACACACACACACACACACTGCACACACACTGCACACACACACACACTGCACACACCCACACACACACACACTGCACACACACACACACACACACTGCACACACACACACACACACACAGCACACACACACACACACACACTGCACACACACACACACACACACACTGCACACACACACACACTGCACACACACACACACTGCACACACCCACACACACACACACTGCACACACACACACACACTGCACACACACTGCACACACACACACACACTGCACACACACACACACACACACACTGCACACACCCACACACACACTGCACACACACACACACACACTGCACACACACACACACACTGCACACACACACACACACACACACACACACACTGCACACACACACACACACACACACTGCACACACACACGCTGCGGGCCAGGCAGCATCTGTGGAGGGTAGCTACAAGGAAGTGCAGATGCCGCCTGACACAAGAAAGACACAAAGTGCTGGAGTAACTCAGCGGGCCAGGCAGCATCTGTGGAGGGTAGCTACCAGGAACTGCAGATGCTGCCTGACACAAGAAAGACACAAAGTGCTGGAGGAACTCTGGGTCAGACAGCATCTCTGGAAGGTGGAAAGAAGATTCTGGTTGGCCAGATGCTGGTTGACACAAGAAAGACACAAAGTCGCTGGAGTAACTCAGTCGGTCGGACAGCACCTGTGGAAGGTGGAAACAAGAAACTGCAGGTGCTGGTTAATGCACACAAGCTGCACAGTGCTGGAGTAGCTCAGTGGGTTGGGCAGCATCTGTGGAGGGTGGATGGAAGGGAGGTTGGTTTGTGTGTTTTGGCCATTTGCTGTAAATGGCATTGCTCTAGTCGGGACAATAGACAATAGACAATAGGTGCAGGAGGAGGCCATTCAGCCCTTCGAGCCAGCACCGCCTTCAATGTGATCATGGCTGATCATCCACAATCAGTACCCCGTTCCTGCCTTCTCCCCATACGCCCTGACTCCACTATCATTAAGAGCTCTATCTAGCTCTCTCTTGAATGCATTCAGAGACTTGGCCTCCACTGCCTTCTGAGGCCACCATCCAGGCCCTACCCTCTTCTCACTGCTGCCGTTGGGCAGGAGGTACGAAAGCCTGAAGTCCCACACCACTAGGTTCAGGAACAGCTACTTTCCTGCAACCATCAGCTACTTGAACCTGGTTCTATTCAAGAGAGGGTTAGAGAGAGCTGTGCTCAAGAGAGAGTGAGATTTAGCTCTTCGGGCTAACGGAATCAAGGGATGTGGGGCGAAAGCAGGAACGGGGTACTGATTTCGGATGATCAGCCATGATCATATTGAATGGCTCGAAGGGCCGAATGTCCTACTCCGGCACCTATGTTTCCATGTTTCTATGTTTCTATGACCCGCACAACACTCATCACACCTCAGCAACAGAACACTACCGACCACCTGATGCCAGCCTGACTCCTGCGGATTTGTCTCGTTGATTTTCCACGGGCTTCTCATTGTTCTTTTCTATTCACAGTCTTACATAATCTGGTATAATGTACCTCCTGCGGCTACTGAGGAAACACAATCTGCCACAGGCAATGATGGTCCAATTCTATACTGCCATCATTGAGTCCGTCCTCACCTTCTCCATCATGGTCTGGTTTGGCTCAGCCACCAAGCACCACATCCGGAGGCTGCAACGGATCGTTCGCACAGCTGAGAAGGTTGTTGGCTGCAACCTTCCCCCCCATTGATGAACTGTACACTGCAAGGGCCAGGAAGTGAGCGGGCAAGATAATATCTGACCCCTCTCACGCTGGCCACAAACTCTTTGAAGCACTTCCCTCTGGAAGGCGACTCCGGACTGTCAAAGCAGCCACAGCCGGACATAAAAACAGCTTTCTTCCACGAGTGATAGTGCTACTCAATAACCAAAGTCTGTAGTCTCTTTTTTGCTCTGGTTTATTTCCACCCAAGCTCCTCCTATTCACATATAAAGCCTTAAATGGACATTCCCCCCCCCCCCTACATCAAAAATCTTCTAACCCCCCTCTCTAACTCCAGGTCCCTCAGGTCGGCCGACTTGGGGCTACTCACTATCCCGCGGTCTAGGCTTAAGCTCAGGGGTGACCGCGCTTTTGCGGTTGCAGCTCCTAGACTGTGGAACAGCATCCCTCTCCCCATCAGAACTGCCCCCTCCATCGACTCCTTTAAGTCCAGGCTCAAAACCTATTTCTACTCCCTAGCGTTTGAGGCTCATTGAGGAGGCGCTGTGAACTGTTTGTGTGCTACTGTATGTTTCATTTTTTTTCCCATTGGAACCTAATCAGATGTACAGCACTTTGGTCAACGTGGGTTGTTTTTAAATGTGCTATACAAATAAAATTGACTTGACTTGACTTGACATGTTTAGACCGTAATGGTGTATCCTTATTGTTTTGATGTGTTTATGCTTTATTCTTAATTGTTAACTGTATGTTTGTGTTGTCATTTGTGAGCGGAGCACCAAGGCACATTCCTTGTATATGCACATACTTGGCCAATAAACTTATTCATTCATTCATTCATCTGGGTGTGACGTAGGTATCATTTTTGTTTCCGTGTGCTGAACGATATGATACGATACGATACGATACGATACGATACGATACGATACGATACCACTTTACTTATCCTGGGGGTCAAAGGTTCTACCACCAGTTAAAAGATACATTTACAAGGCATTGAAAGTAACGTGTACATTATAACAATGATTACATTTAAGTGACCAGCTATTGCCCAGCACATATGTAATATTGCACAGACATGAAGCAAAATTATCATAGAGTCAAAGAGACATAGAGTGATACAGCGTGGAAACAGGCCCTTCGGCCCTTCTTGCCCACACCGGCCAACAATGTCCCAGCTGCACTCGTCCCACCTGCCTGCGCTTGGTCCACATCCCTCCAAACCTGTCCTATCCATGTACCTGTCTAACTGTTTCTTAAACGTTGGGATAGTCCCAGCCTCAACTACCTCCTCCGGCAGCTCGTTCCATACACCCACCACCATCTGTGTGAAAAAGTTACCCCTCAGATTCCTATTAAATCTTTTCCCCTTCACCTTGAACCTCTGTCCTCTGCTCCTCGATTCCCCTACTCTGGGCAAGAGACTCTGTGCATCTACCCGATCTATTCCTCTCATGATTTTATACACCTCATCCTGCGCTCCATGGAATAGAGACCCAGCCTACTCAACCTCTCCCTATAGCTCACACCCTCCAGTCCTGGCAACATCCTCGTAAATCTTCTCTGAACCCTTTCCAGCTTGACAATATCTTTCCTATAACATGGTGCCCAGAACTGACAAAATATTCTAAATGTGGTCTCATCAATTTCTCTTACAACTGCAACATGACCTCCCAACTTTTATACTCAATACTCTGACTGATGAAGACCAATGTGCCAAAAGCATTTTTGACCCCCTTACTACCTGCGACTCGACCTTCAAGGAACCATGCACCTGTACTCCTAGATCCCTCTGCTCTACAACACTACCCAGAGGCCTACCATTCACTGTGTAGGTCCTGCCTATGTTAGACTCCCCAAAATGCAACACCTCACACTTCTCTGTATTAAATTCCATCAACCATTCCTCCGCCCACCTGGCCAATCGATCCAGATCCTGCTGCAATCGTTCACAACCATCTTCACTATCTGCAAAACCACTCACTTTTGTTTCATCAGCAAACTTGCTCATCTTGCCCTGTATGTTATCATCCAAACCATTGATGTAGATGACAGACAGTAACGGGCCCAGCATCAAACCCTGAGGTACACCACTAGTCACAGGCCTCCAGTCTGAGAAGCAACCTTCTGCTTCCTTCCATGGAGCCAATTTGCTATCCATTCAGCTATCTCTCCTTGGATCCCATGCGATCTAACCTTCCAGAGCAGCCTACCATGTGGAACCTTGTCGAATGCCTTACTGAAGCCCATGTACACAACATCTACAGCTCTGCCCTCATCAACCTTTTTGGTCACGTCTTCATAAAAACTCAATCATATTTGTGAGACACGACCTCCCCCATACAAAACCATGCTGACTATCCCTAATCAGCCCTTGCCCATCCAAATGCCTGTAGCTTACCAACTACAGATGTTAAGCTCACTGGCCAGTGTGAAAATGTCCAGGATTGGGGATGTCAAAGATTGGGGAGGGAGGGGCGGGGGGGTGGGGGGGGGGGGGGTGGGGGGTGGAGAGGGGCAGTCAGTCTAGCCCACGACAGAAGGGGGAGGGGTTGTACAGTTTGATAGCCGCAGGGAAGAAGGATGTCCTGTGGCGTTCGTTCTGTGCTGCATCTCGGTGGGACCAGTCTGTTGCTGAAGGTGCCCCTCAGGTTGACCAGTGTGTCACGGAGGGAGGGGGTGAGCTGTATTGTCCAGGAGGCTCCGCAGTTTGAGGAGCATCCTCCCCTCCAAGACCACCTCCCGTGAATCCAACTCCAACTCCAGCCCCCAGGATGGAGCCGGCCTTCCCGATGGGCTTGTTGGTCCTGTTGGTGCCCGCGGCCTTCGCCCTGCTGCCCCGGCACATGGCAGCGAAGAAGATGGCGCTGGCCACCACCGACTGGTAGAACATCTGCAGCATCTCACTGCAGATGTTGAAGGAGCGGAGCCTTCTCAGAAAGTACAGCCGGCTCTGTCCCTTCTTGTTCAGGGCCTCAGCGTTCCTGGACCAGTGCAGCTTACAGTCCAGGTACACTCCCAGGTATTTACAGTATACGCCCTGGTAAACTGCACATCCACACCATTGATGGAGACAGGGGACAGGGGTGTTCCTCTCCCGCTAAAGTCCACCACTAACTCCTTAGTCATGTTTGACTGCTCTTGCAAGCAATATTATCATTGAACCTGTACTTGTGCACAATATGCTTGACTGCACTTGACAAACAGTAAGGGAATTCCCTTGTTGTGAAACCACTGTACAATCATGCCAAGTTAAACTGCCATCTGCTTGCACATAACACATATCCCTCTATCCCCTGCACTTCCACGTGCCAATCTAAAAGCCTCTTCAACACCACTATGGTATCTGCCTCCACCACCACCCCTGGCAGTGCGTTCCAGGCCCCCACCCCCCTCTGTGTAAACAACCTGCCCGGGCATCTCCATTAAACTTTGCCCCTCTCACCTTGTGGCTACGCCCTCTAGTGTTGGACATCTCCACCCTGGGGATAAAGGTTCTGACTGTCTACCCTATCTCCGCCTCTCATAGTTTTACACACTTCTATCAGGTCTCCCCTCAACCTCTGATGTTCCAGAGCAAAAAAAAATCACCTAGAGAGTTGTGAATCTGTGCAATTCTCTGCCACAGAAGGCCGTGGAGGCCAATTCACTGTGTAGGACTGAACTGCAGATGCTGGTTTAAATCAAAGGTCGACACAAAATGCTGGAGTAACTCAGCGGGTCAGGCAGCATCTGTGGAGAACATAGATAGGTGACGTTTCACAGAGTGCTGGAGTAACTCAGCGGGTCAGGCAGCATCTGTGGAGAACATGGATAGGTGACGTTTCACAGAATGCTGGAGTAACTTAGCGGGTCAGGCAGCATCTGTGGAGAACATGGATAGGTGACGTTTCACAGAGTGCTGGAGTAACTCAGCGGGTCAGGCAGCATCTGTGGAGAACATGGATAGGTGACGTTTCACAGAGTGCTGGAGTAACTCAGTGGGTCAGGCAGCATCTGTGGAGAACATGGATAGGTGACGTTTCACAGAGTGCTGGAGTAACTCAGCGGGACAGGCAGCATCTCTGGAGAGAAGGAATGGGTGACGTTTCGGGTCGAGACGTTTCTGAAGAAGGGTCTTGACCCGAAACGTCACCCATTCCTTCTCTCCAGAGATGCTGCCTGACCCGCTGAGTTACTCCAGCATTTTGTGTCCACCTTCGAGGCCAATTCACTGGATGTTTTCAAGAGAGAGTTAGATTTAGCTCTTAGGGCTAACAGAATCAAGGGATATGGGGATAAAGCAGGAACGGGTTACTGATTGTGGATGATCAACCATGATCATATTGAATGGCGGTGCTGACTCGAAGGGCCGAATGGCCTACTCCTGCACCTATTTTTCAATGTTTCTATGTTTCTATGTTTCTATAACAGTCCAAGTCTATCCACCCTCTCCCTGTAGCTGAAACCCTCTAATCCAGGCAGCGTTCTGGTAAACCCCCTCTGCACCCTCTCCAAAGCCTCCATACCCTTCCTGTAATGGGGGTGACCAGGACTGCATGCAATACTCCACATGCAGCCCAACCAGAGTCCTCCAGAGCTGACTCTTATACTCAACGCCCCGACCTATGAAGGCAAGCAAACCATATACGTTCTTTACCATCCTATCTACTTGTGCTGCTACTTTCAGTGAGCTATGAACTTGGACTCCAAGATCCCTCTGCACATCGATGCTATTAAGGGTCCTTCCATTAACTGTATACTCTCCCCTTATATTCAACCTTCCCAAAGAAGGTCAGGGGACAAGCATGCTGGCCGATTTTTAGCCATTACTAAAACAGACGATGCCATCTTACTCACGATGCTCTCTGTGGTAGCTTGCCCTTTAGTTCAGTTTAGTTTAGAGAAACAGTGCGGAAACAGGCCCTTCGGCCCATCGAGTCCGCGCCGACCAGCGATCCCCGCACACGAACACTATCCTACACACACACTATGGACAACTTACATTTATACCAAGCTAATTAACCGACAAACCCGCACGAACGCTCCATGGGAACTACACTCGCCCCCCTGCAGGACCTATACATCAGGAGGTGCAGATCCAGAGCCAGCAACATTATGGGGGACCCCTACCACCCCAGCAACGGACTGTTCCAGCTGCTACGGTCAGGCAAACGCCTCCGCTGTCACGCTGTGAAAACAGAGAGGATGAGACGGAGTTTCTTCCCACAGGCCATCAGGACTGTTAACTTTTATAACTCCAGGGACTAAATTTTGTCTTCTCTGTTTTAACTTTAATTTATATGCTGTAACTGTAATTCTTTTTTGTGCACAATCCGCAGGCATTGCCACTTTCATTTTACTGCACATCGTGTGTGTGTATGTGACAAATAAACTTGACTTGACTTGACTTGACTTGACTTGACTTGACTTGACTTGATGTCTTTGGAGTGCAAGGTGGCAATTATATCCGGAGAACAGCTGATAGAGTAGATTTCTAGTGAACTGAGTCACGAAGAGACTGGGCGGTGAATATAAGACTGGGTGGTGAATATATGATTCTGTGACCACACTGTGGCGCGGCGGGTAGAGCCGCTGCCTCACAGCGCCAGAGACCCGGCTTCAATCATGGTCTTGGGCGCTGTCTGTGTGGAGTTTGCACGTTCTCCCCCGTGGCCCGCGTGGGTTTCCTCCGGGTGCTCCGGTTTCCTCCCACATCCCAAAGACGTGCGGGTTTGTGGGTTAATCGTCCCCTCTGTAAATTGCCCCCTAGTGTGCAGGGAGTGGATGGGAAAGTGGGATAACACAGAACTGGTGTGAACGGGTGATCGATGGTCGGCACGGACTCTGTGGGCCGAAGGGCCTGTTTCCATGCTGTATCTCCAAGCTAAACTGCTGTACAGGATGATCGCTGGTCGGCACGGACTCGGTGGGCCGAAGGGCCTGTTTCCATGTTGTATCTCCAAGCTAAACTGCTGTACAGGATGATCGCTGGTCGGCACGGACTCGGTGGGCCGAAGGGCCTGTTTCCATGCTGTATCTCCAAGCTAAACTACTGTACGGGATGATTGCTGGTCGGCACGGACTCGGTGGGCCGAAGGGCCTGTTTCCATGCTGTATCTCCAAGCTAAACTGCTGTACAGGATGATCGCTGGTCGGCACGGACTCGGTGGGCCGAAGGGCCTGTTTCCATGCTGTATCTCCAAGCTAAACTAAAACTGAACAATCATTGTGTCAGTGGACCAGTGATCCAGACTGAATTCAAAATCCCACAAGAGAATTGAAGTTCATTTCAGTAAATAGGATCTGGAATGAAATACTCGTTCCAGTAAGAATGAGCGTGGATCCATAGAAGGGCACAGTCAGGAGCCAAGAGTGTTTAGGAAAGAAAACTGCAGATGCTGGTTTAAATCAAAGGCAGATACAAAATGCTGGAGTAACTCAGCGGGTCAGGCAGCATCTCGGGAGAGAAGGAATGGGTGACGTTTCGGGTCGGGACCCTTCTTCAGACTGATGTCGGGGGAGGGGGCGGGACAAAGATAGGATGTAGTAGGAGACAGGAAGACTAGTGGGAGAACTGGGAAAGGGGAGGGGATGGAGAGGGGAAGCAGGGGCCACCTGAAATTAGAGAAATCAATGTTCATACCGCTGGGGTGTAAGCTCCCCCAAGCGAAATATGAGGTGCTGTTCCTCCAATTTGCGCTGGGCCTCACTCTGACAATGGAGGAGGCCCAGGACAGTGTCTTATTGTCGTGTGTCCCAGATAGAACGATGACATCCTTACTGGCAACAGCACAACTCAATATGGAAACATAGTACACTGTAAACAATATCATCAACGAGAAAAAATGTATATACACACACTCACATATACCTATACACACACACACACACACACACACACACACACACATATATATATATATGTGTGGGTGTGTGTGTATATATACATATACACTCACATATACATTTATACATCTATATACTAAAACTCTCGTTTGTTATCTTGTTTGTGACTGAACTTCAGCCAAAGCGGTACACGGTAGCGCGACAATTTTAGGCCCACCTTACTCACCGTTGTCACTTTAGTGATAATGCAAGTAGTTTTATTGAAATCGGTGTTATATTTTTAAAGTTATTCACATTTTAAAGTTTAAAAGGAGGGGAGGAGGGAGGGTGGGGGAAGGGGGGAGTGGGGAGAAGGGAGAGGGGAGGGGGGGTTGAGGAGAGAGGGGAGGGGTGGGAGAGGGTGCTGCACCAATGCAGGAGAGGTTTGGGCCCAACGGGTCCACTTTGTCTAGTATATATATATATATATATATATATATATATATATGTGTATATTTGTGTATAATAGTGCAATAATAACAATAATAGTCTATGTGGTCCGGAGTTTATTTGGAGGTTGTCGTGTTTAACACAACATGATCCATCTCCGGCCTGTGTACAAGCCTCTCGTGCACAGGCAACCAGCGGTGAGCCGCACAGTTAGAGGATGGTCTGAGGAGGCGGAGGAGGTTCTGAGAGACTATTTGGAAACAACTGTGTGGGAGGAACTCTGTGATCCCCATGGGGAGGACATTGTCGGCCCAACCCAGTGCATCATGGACTATATTAACCTCTGTGTGGAAAACACTGTACCCACCAGGACTGTACGGTGTTTCTCCAACAACAAACCCTGGGTCAACCCTGACATAAAGGCCCTCCTTAAGGAGAAAAAGAGGGCCTTTAAGTCGGGAAATAAGGAGGAGCTGAAGGCTGTGCAAAAGGAGCTGAGGAGGATGATCAGAGAGGGGAAGAACAGCTACAGGATGAAGATGGAGGACCAGCTGCAGAGGAACAACGTCAGTGGAGTCTGGAGAGGCCTCAAAACCATCTCTGGGTACAAGGAACCGGACTCCCGGGCCGTGGGGGACCAGAAGTGGGTGGACGATCTGAACCTTTTCTTCAACAGGTTCGATCAGTCACCTCCCCCTCCCCCTGGTCCAGTCACCCCTGCTGCAGCCCCCCTTGTCTGCACGTCCAGTAGGCTGCCCCACCTCCCCTCCCACAGCACTTGGGTCACAGTCACCACCCACTGCTTGTTTCTCCTGCACCCCCCCACACCCCCACACCCCCTCACACCCTTGAGCACCCAGCCCCTGTGCTCTAATCAGTCTTTCTCTACAGACCAGGTGAGGAATGAGCTCAGGAAGATCAATGCGAGGAAGGCGGCTGGTCCAGATGGCATCAGCTTGAGGCTCCTCAAGTCCTGTGCAGACCAGCTGTGCGGGATAGTGGAGCATGTCTTCAATCTGAGCTTGAAACTGGGGAGAGTTCCACAGCTGTGGGAAACATACTGCATGGTACCAAAGACGCCGCACCTGAAGGAACTCAACAGCTACAGGCCGGTGGCACTGACATCACACCTGATGAAGACACTGGAGCGACTGGTACTCGCCCATCTCCGCCCCCTGGTGAGACCATCAATGGATCCGCTGCAGTTCCGCTGCAGTTCACCTACCAGACTCGCATCGGGGTGGAGGACGCTATCATCTACCTACGGAACAGAGCTCTCTCACACCTGGAGAGGCCGGATAGCACTGTGAGAATCATGTTCTGTGATATCTCCAGTGCGTTCAACACCATCCAGCCGGGGCTTCTGGGGGGCAAGCTGGAGCACACAGGAGTGGATCACAACCTCACATCCTGGATTCTGGACTCCCTCACCAACCGACCACAGTATGTGAGGACGAAGGACCTGGTCTCGGACAGGGTGGTCTGCAGCACTGGGGTTCCGCAGGGAACAGTGCTAGCTCCATTCTTGTTCACCCTGTACACTGCCGACTTCAGGCACAGCTCCGCAGACTCCTATCTACAGAAGTTCTCTGACTACTCTGCCATCGTCGGCCTCATCACGGGCGACGAGAACAGGGCGTACAGAGAACTGATCAAGGAGATTGTGGACTGGTGCCAGCGGAACTGCCTCTGGATCAACGCGGGGAAAACCAGGGAGATGGTGGTAGATTTCATCAGGGCACAGCCAGGTCCCCCCGACACCGGTGAACATCCAGGGAATGGACATCGAGAGGGTGGACTCTTATAA
The DNA here is from genome assembly GCF_053455715.1 of Rhinoraja longicauda. NCBI lineage: Eukaryota > Metazoa > Chordata > Chondrichthyes > Rajiformes > Arhynchobatidae > Rhinoraja > Rhinoraja longicauda. The sequence goes on from NC_135994.1 coordinate 9,079,851, forward strand.
GTACCTGGGTGTTCACCTCAACAATAAACTGGACTGGACTGAAAACACCGATGCGCTATACACAAAGGGCCAGAGCAGACTTTACCTGCTAAAGAGACTCCGGTACTTTGGAGTGCAGGGGGCGCTCCTAAGGACCTTCTACAACACGATGGTTGCATCGGCCATTTTCCATGGAGTGGTCTGCTGGAGCAGCAGCATCTCAGCGGCAGAGGGGAAGAGACTCGACAAGCTGGTCAGGAAGGCCAGCTCTGTCCTGGGTTGCCCCCTCGACTCAGTGCAGGTGGTGGGAGAGAGGGGGATGATGGCAAAGATAACATCGCTGCTGGACAACGACTCCCACCCCATGCAGGCCACTCTCACTGCACTGAGTAGCTCCTTCAGTGACAGACTCCTTCACTCCAAGTGTGTGAAGGAGAGATATAGGAGGTCCTTCCTTCCTTCCCGCTGCTGTGAGACTGCACAACCAGCACTGCTCCCAGCAGACCAGTCAACAGTAACAGCTAAGAACACACAGAAAACTGATGACAATTTATCCTTGTCTTTACTTTTATTTATAACGAACGATCTCTTGCTATCCACTTTGCTGCTGTAACACTGCAAATTTCCCCGGTGTGGGACGAATAAAGGAACATATGAAATATTATTAACAGCCTGAGGGCTGCAGGGAAGAAGCCGTTCCTGAACCTGGACGTTACAGTTTCCAGGCTCCTGTACCTTCTTCCCGATGGCAGGGGTGAGATGAGAGCGTGGCCAGGGTGGTGTGGGTCTCTGATGATGCTGGCTGCCTTTCTGAGGCAGTGACTCCTGTGATTCCTTTCGATTTGCTGGAGTAACTCAGCGGGTCAGGCAGCATCTGTGGAGAACATGGATAGGTGACGTTTCACAGAGTGCTGCCTGACCCACTGAGTTACTCCAGCACTCTGTGAAACGTCACCTATCCATGTTCTCCACAGATGCTGCCTGACCCGCTGAGTTACTCCAGCACTCTGTGAAACGTCACCTATCCATGTTCTCCACAGATGCTGCCTGACCCGCTGAGTTACTCCAGCACTCTGTGTCTTTTCTCAGTTTATTATTGTCATCTGTGCCGAGGTGCAGTGAAAGGCTTTGTTTCGCATGTTGTCAAAACAGAACAGATAGACGATACATGCATACAATCAGTTCAAACTCCAGTACCATCAATAGAGCAAAGGAGACGATGCAGAGTGCAGAATATACTCATCAGCATCGCCGTGCATCCGTTTAGTTTAGTTTAGAGATACAGCGCGGAAACAGGCCATTCGGCCCACCGAGCCCGCACCGACCAGCGATCCCCGCACACTAACACTCTCCTGCACACACTAGGGGCAATTTACAAATTACAGAAGCCAATTATCCTACAAACCTGCACGTCTTTGGAGTGTGGGAGGAAACCGGAGCGCCCGGAGAAAACCCACGCAGGTCACGGGGAGAACGTACAAACTCCGTACAGACAGCACCCGTAGTCGGGATGGAACCAGGGTCTCCGGCGCTGTGAGGCAGCAACTCTACCGCTGCGCCAGTTCCACAGACAAAGTCCAATGTCCACAATGGGGTGGAGGTGAATCGGACAGTACCCCGGCTGATGGAAGGACCATTCAGAAGCCTGATCACAGAGGGGAAGAAGCTGTTCCTCACAGTGAGCTTTTGCGAACTGACTGGCGCGCTGAGTTACTCCAGCACTTTGCGCCTTTTTCAAGTGCGCTCACACTGTGAGCTGCACTCACAATGTCCATGCATGCCCATAACAAACCCAGACCAGTAACGAGGGCAATTGAAGATCCAAGGAAGAATTCTTTGCAACAAATGGGCCGTTCTTGACCTGATTCTGAGCAAGTTCAATTGATTCCAGTTGGGGGACAATTCTGGCCTCTGATTAAGGCTTCAAAACCCAATCTTAGCGAAGGTCATCCTGGTGAGGAATGTGGGCAATTCAATCCACACACTGGCATCTTTGTGGCGTGCCAAAGCACAAATAAAGACTTCGCTGCCGTCCACTTCAATTTTTAAATAAATGATTTCCACACGATGAGTTCATTTCAAAATGGGGCTGCCCCATCACGCTGAGAAATGTCACAATCTATTTTCAAAAGGTTTAGAAAATAAACAGAGAATGCTGGCAGCGCAGTGGTGCAGCGGGTAGAGCTGCTGTCTCACGGCGCCAGAGACCCCGATTCGATCCGCACCTCGGGCGCTGTCTGTCTGTGTGTGTGGAGTTTGCACGTTCTTCCCGTGACCTGCGTGGGTTTTCTCCGGGTGCTCCGGTTTCCTCCCACACTCCAAAGACGTGCGGGTTTGTGGGTTAATCGGCCCTCTGTAAATGGCTCCCTAGTGTGTAGGGAGTGGATGAGAAAGTGGGATAACACAGAACTGGTGTGAACGGGTGATCGATGGTCAGCACGGACTCTGTGGGCCGAAGGGCCTGTTTCCGTGCTGTATCTTTCAATTGAGTCCATCACTCAGCTAGTCAGGGAACATCTGTTTAGTTTTGATTTAGTTTACTTTCGAGGTAAAGCGTGGAAACAGGCCCTTCAGCCCAACCAACGATCCCTGCACACTAGCACTGTCCTACACACTGCGGGGAATTTACATTTATACCAAGCCAATTAACCTACAAATCTGCACGTCTTTGGAGTGTGGGAGGAAACCGGAGCACCCGGAGAAAACCCACGCAGGTCACGGGGAGAACGTGCGAGTTGCTGCATCACAGCGCCAGAGACCCGGGTTCCATCCCGACCACGGGCGCTGTCTGCGTGTGAAGTCCACAAGAAATTGCAGCCCAGACCATCACACAAACCAACCTCCCTTCCATTGACTCCATCTACACCTCACGCTGCCTCGGCAAGGCCAGCAGCATAATCAAGGACCAGTCTCACCCCGGTCACTCCCTCTTCTCCCCTCTCCCATCGGGCAAGAGGTACAGAAGTGTGAAAACGCACACCTCCAGATTCAGGGACAGTTTCTTCCCGGCTGTTATCAGGCAACTGAACCGTCCTCTCACCAACTAGAGAGCGGTCCTGACCTCCCATCTACCTCATTGGTCTATCTTTGATCGGACTTTGCTGGCTTTACCTTGCACTAAACGTTATTCGCTTATCATGCGTCTGTACACTGTGAATGGATCGATTGTAATCGTGTATTGTCTTTCCGCTGACTGGTTAGCACGCAACAAAAGCTTTTCACTGTACCTCGGTATTGAACTAAACTGAATTGAATTTGTCCGTTCTCCCTGTGACTGCGTGGGTTTCCACTGGGTGCGCTGGTTACCCCACCAAAGGCCTATTGTGGATGTAAGAATAACAGAAACCAATTGTTCCGGGTCTTATACGAATGTGAAGTATGACTTCAAGGTGCATCATCCTTCACAAGTTAGTAAGTGATTGGAGAAGAATGAGCCTACTCCGCCATTCCATCATGGCTGATCTATCTCTCCCTCCTAACCC
>NC_135994.1:9088311-9109944 GCF_053455715.1 Rhinoraja longicauda
CTCTCTTCCCCACACCCACGGACAGACAGCTCGTCCCCGACCGACCCGCACAGTCCCCGCAAGGGGATGGAAGTCCCCGCGGCCGAGTCGCACCGGGCGCTGAGACGTCTCGCGGCCGAACCGGGCGGTGGAAGGCCCCGCGACCGAGCCGTGCGCAGCTAAGTCCCGCGGCCGAGCCGCACCGGGCGATGTTAGGCCCCACGGCCGAGCCGCACCGGGCGATGGAAGGCCCCGCGGCCAAGCCGCACCGGGCGATGGAAGGCCCCGCTGCCAAGCCGCACCAGCGATGAAAAGTCCCGCGGCCGAGCGGCGCCGGGCGATGTTAGGCCCCACGGCCCGGGCACTGTTAAGTCCAGCGGCCGAGCCGCACCAGTGATGTTAGGCCCCGCGGCCGAGCCGCACCGGGCGATGTTAAGTCCAGCGGCCGAGCCACACCAGCGATGAAAAGTCCCGCGGCCGAGCCGTGCCGGGTGATGTTAGGCCCCGCGGCCCGGGCACTGTTAAGTCCCGCGGCCGAGCCGCACCAGCGATGTTAGGCCCCGCGGCCGAGCCGCACCGGGCGATGGAAGGCCCCGCGGCCGAGCCGCACCGGGCACTGTTAAGTCCAGCGGCCGAGCCGCACCGGGTAAATGTTAGGCCCCGTGGCCGAGCCGCACCCCGCGCCGTGAGGAAGAGACCTAAAAGAGAAAGGTTTCCCCCACCCCCCACCCACACCACCCACACCACCACCCCCCACACATACACAACCAAAAAAAAAAAAAAACCATCCCAACACCGACACACAACAAAAAAAAAGGAAAAAAGACGAACAGACTGCTAGCGAGCCGCAGCCGTTAGGCGCCGCCACTAAGGGTGTAAGGGTGTAGATGTGTGTGTGTAAGGGTTTGGGCATTTGTGTAAAGGTGTGTGTGTGTGTGTGTGTGTGTGTGTGTGTGTGTGTGTGTGTGTGTGTGTGTGTGTGTGTGTAAGGGTGTGTGTGTGTGTGTGCAAGGGTGTGTGTGTAAGGGTGTGTGTGTAAGGCTGTGTGTGTGTAAGGCTGTGTGTGTGTAAGGCTGTGTGTGTATGGGTGTGGGTGTGTGTGTATGGTTGTGGGTGCGTGTGTATGGGTGTGGGTGTGTGTGTAAGGGTGTGGGTGTGTGTGTGTGTGTAAGGCTGTGTGTGTGTATGGGTGTGGGTGTGTGTATGGGTGTGGGTGTGTGGGTGTGGGTGTGGGTAAGGGTGTGTGTGTGTGTAAGGGTGTGTGTGTATGCGTGTGGATGTGTAAGGGTGTGTGTGTAAGGCTGTGTGTGTGTGTAAGGCTGTGTGTGTGTAAGGCTGTGTGTGTGTAAGGCTGTGTGTGTGTATGGGTGTGGGTATATGGGTGTGTGTGTGTGTAAGGGTGTGTGTGTGTGTGTAAGGGTGTGTGTGTGTATGTGTGTGGGTGTGTAAGGGTGTGTGTGTATGGATGTGGGTGTGTGTGTGTAAGGGTGTGTGTGTGTGTAAGGGTGTGTGTGTGTATGTGTGTGGGTGTGTAAGGGTGTGTGTGTAAGGGTGTGTGTCTATCTTCTGCACCTGTGCAAGTGTGTGCACGGTGGTGTGCACGTGAAAGTGTTTGCGTGTTTGTGTGTGCGTGCACGCATGTGCATGTTAGTGGAAGTGTGTGCGCGTGCAAGTGTGCCTGAGCTGCCGTGTGAAACCCGTGCTGTGATTTCTGCGTCTCTCTCACCTGATTACTAACTCCATGACCATGGGCACACTCACTCCATACCCTGCTTCAGTTCTAAAGCCTCAATTAATGCTTGGTCATCTTCTAAATCCCAGACACTAAGACTCTATGTTGAGCCACTTCTGCCATGATTTAGTTCATGTCATGAGTCTGCTCTGCGCTCCCAAAGCCAATAGATCATTCCCATGGCATGCACTGACAAGTTTATTCTGGTTCTGTATTTACTGACCATAACATCAATTATAGTGCACATACTAATTGTATGATCAATTAGACAATAGACAATAGACAATAGGTGCAGGAGGAGGCCATTCAGCCCTTCGAGCCAGCACCGCCATTCAATGTGATCATGGCTGATCATTCTCAATCAGTACCCCGTTCCTGCCTTCTCCCCATACCCCCTGACTCCGCTATCCTTAAGAGCTCTATCTAGCTCTCTCTTGGATGCATTCAGAGAATTGGCCTCCACTGCCTTCTGAGGCAGAGAATTCCACAGATTCACAACTCTCTGACTGAAAAAGTAGTTCCTCATCTCCGTTCTAAATGGCCTACCCCTTATTCTTAAACTGTGGCCCCTTGTTCTGGACTCCCCCAACATTTGGGAACAGGGGGTATGGGGAGAAGGCAGGAACGGGGTACTGATTAAGAATGATCAGCCACGATCACATTGAATGGCGGTGCTGGCTCGAAGGGTCAAATGGCCTACTCCTGCACCTATTGTCTATTGTCTATTATCTATAACATGTTTCCTGCCTCTAACGTGTCCAACCCCTTAATAATCTTATACGTTTCGATAAGATCCCCTCTCATCCTTCTAAATTCCAGTCTAGTCTAGTCACTCCAGTCTTTCAACATATGACAGTCCCGCCATTCCGGGAATTAACCTCGTGAACCTACGCTGTACTCCCTCAATAGAAAGAATGATCAATGATAATATATAATCTCACTTGTCAAGTGTACGTTATGTAACAGCTGTATGGCCGATAGTGGTCTCAATACAAACTATTATCTTTGCCACTATATGACACAATGCTTGAACACTATCCACTGAACTGTATCCGCTATCTGTGTTAGCCCTGACATTGATCATGCCACATGCATAATCCATTGTCATATATTCACAGAGTGACACAGTGTAGAAACAGGCCCTTCAGCCCAACTTGCCCACACCTGCCCACAATATCCCAGCTACACTAGTCCCACCTGTCTGCGTTTGGCCCATATCCCTCCAAACCTGTCCTATCCATGTACCTGTCCAACTGTTTCTTAAACGTTGGGATAGTCCCAGCCTCAACTACCTCCTCCGGCAGCTCGTTCCATACACCCACCACCCTCTGTGTGAAAAAGTTACCCCTCAGATTCCTATTAAATCTTTTCCCCTTCACCTTGAACCTATGTCCTCTGGTCCTCGATTCCCCTACTCTGGGCAAGAGACTCTGTGCATCTACCCGATCTATTCCTCCCATGATTATATAAACCTCTATAAGATCACCCCTCATCCTCCTGCGCTCCAAGGAATAGAGTCCCAGCCTGCTCAACCTCTCCCTGTAGCTCACACCCTCTAGTCCTGGCAACATCCTCGGAAATTGGCAGTTCTGGCGTCACGGAGCCACTGAGGGTTGGACTTCCTCTTTCTTATGGGCCATTTAAGGTCGTCACAGTGGCGCAACGGTAAAGTTGCTGCCTCACAGCGCCAAAGACCCGAGTTCGATTCTGACTACGGGTGCTGTCTGTATGGAGTTTGCACGTTCTCCCCGTGACCTGCGTATGTTTTCTCCAGGTGCTCCGGTTTCCTCCCACACTCCAAAGACATGCAGGTTTGTAGGTTAATTGGCTTGGTATAATTGTTAATTGTCCCTAGTGTGTGCAAGATAGTGTTAGTGTATGTGTGTGTGTGTGTGTTTGAGCCAAAGATACTAGAGGAGCAAGATAGACCACTCGACCCAAAAAACCGTAGTATGTCACGGCGCCATTTTAGTAGGCAGAAACTTGCAGAAACATTTAAAAAGAAAAATAACAACAATCTGTGCATTGATAGATGAGACATATTCTGCATTTTAATGGTATCATCACACATACTGTTCCCCCACAACACTGATTACACTGCGAGAGGCAGAGCGAACGGCGGGTTTTGCTTACTAAAATGGCGGACGTTATGCTCCTTTGCGTACTGCACTTCAGTACAGGCGATTTTAATGGAGTGGTTCATCTTGCTCCTTTGGTTTGAGCCCAGGTCTCTACATTACTAATCTAAGCTTTCAAATCACGAGTCCAGTAAATTAACCACCGCATCCACAGTGTTGAAACACAAACACAAACACACACATGCATGCACGCACACATACACACAGACATGCACGAACGCAGGCCCACGCACACGCACACTCGCATGCATGCACGCACGCACATATGCACACACACACACAAACACACACACACACGCATGCACACACGCACACACAAACAAACACGCACGCACACATGCACACACGCACGCACAAACACACACACGCACGCATGCACGCACACAGACACACACAGACACGCATGCAAGCACACACACATGCATGCACACACACACACACACAGCCACGCACACACATTAACACACACACACACCATGCACGCACACACACGCATACACACACACAGACACACACACACGCATGCTCGCATATACACACACACAGACACACGCGTGCATGCATGCACACACACGCATACACACACACAGACACACATGCATCCCAGGTGTGTAGGTTAACTGTCTTCTGTAAATTGACCCTAGTGTGTAGGATAGAATTTGTGTGCGGGAATTGCTGGTCGGTGCGGACTCGGTTGGCTGAAGAGCTTGTTTCCACGCTGTATCTTTAAACAAAATTAAAGGCATCTCTGGCAAAGTTCCTGGCTACCTCCTTTGTGAACGACCTCCCCACCTTCTCTGTAGACTCCCAAGATTGTCTTAAAAATCAAATTCTTGGCACGGTGGCGCAGCGGTAGAGTTGCTGCCTCACAGCGTCAGAGACCCGGGTTCCATCCCGACTACGCGTGCTGTCTGTACGGAGTTTGCACGTTCTCCCCGTGACCTGCGTGTGGGTTTTCTCCGGGTGCTCCGGTTTCCTCCCACACTCCCAAAGACATGCCGGCTTCCAGGTTAATTGGCTTCTGTAAATTGTAAATTGTCCCCAGTGTGTGTAGGATCGTGTTAGTGTGCGGGGATCGGCGGTCAGCACGGACTTGGTGGGCCGAAGGGCCTGTTTCCCCACTGCATCTCTAAAATAAACGAAAGTCCCCTTTCAACCTTTCCCCTTCCCCTGAAACCGTTGGCCTCTGGTTTTACATTCTCTCTGGAGAAAAGACCATGAGTTTATATTCCACACATGCCTTGCTGGGATTTCAGTCCAGGTCTCTGCCATACCAGTGTAAGCTTTCAAATCTCTCACCCAGCAAATTAACCACCGCATCCACAGTGTTGAAACACAAACCCATAGCAGAACATCGAATGGAACAGCACTGGAACAGGCCCTTCAGCACTCCATGTCTGTGCTAACAAATCCCATCTCGCTGCACATTGTCCGTCCCCCTATATTCCCTGAGATTCACACAGAGTGCTGGAGTAACTCAGCGGGTCAGGCAGCATCTGTGGAGAACATGGATAGGTGACGTTGTGAGGCAGCAGCTCTACCGCTGTGCCACCGTGCTGCCCTCACGATCTCAAGAGAAACAACGTGGAGAACTGTGGAACTGGTTATCACTTTTCACCTATCCATGTTCTCCACAGATGTTGCCTGACCCGCTGAGTTACTCCAGCACTCTGTGAAACGTCACCTATCCATGTTCTCCACAGATGCTGCCTGACCCGCTGAGTTACTCCAGCACTCTGTGAAACGTCACCTATCCATGTGCTCCACAGATGCTGCCTGACCCGCTGAGTTACTCCAGCACTCTGTGAAACGTCACCTATCCATGTTCTCCACAGATGCTGCCTGACCCGCTGAGTTACTCCAGCACTTTGGGACTATCTTTGGTATAAAACAGTATCTGCAGCTCCTTGTTTCTACATTCCTTCTCTCCCCTGCCTGTTTATGGATCTGTCTCAATGCCTCGTACACATTGTGATTGTATCGGTTGCCTATATTCCTGACAGGGTCAATGCTGAATCTGCTGTCTATTGGGACACAAGAGCCTGCAAGTGCTGGAACCTTGAGCCATTGATTGAGCTGTGTATATTGACTGCTGTCTCTGTGCCTGTGTACCATCGCTGACTCTGTGGCACAGCGGGTCGAGACGCTGCCTGAGCGCCAGAGGCCCCGGTTCAATCCTGACCTTGGGTGCTGCCTGCCTGTTTGTGTGGAGTTTGCGCGCTCTCTCTGTGACCGCGTGGGTTTTCTCCGGGTGCTCCGGTTTCCTCCCACATCCCAAAGACGTGCGGGTTTGTGGGTTAATTGCCCCCTAGTGTGTAAGGAGTGGATGGGAAAGTGGGATATCATAGAACTGGTGTGAACGGGTGATCGATGGTCAGCGTGGGCTGGGTGGGCCGAAGGGCCTGTTTCCGTGCTGTACGTCTAAACTAAAGACTAAGTGTGCACGCAATATGTCCATTGAAGGCAGTGAACTGCCAAAGGCTGGTCACTCGTGTTTGCAGTGCGTGCTGTGTTTCTGATTCGGGGCACCTTAACCGCACAGTAAACCATTGTGCTAAATCGCACGCTAGTCTTATCTTGGAGATTGTTAACCATTAAACTGGCATGCCAGTGAGTGTGTGTGTGTACAGGGGGTTTTGGGGTGTGTGTGTGTGTACAGGGGGTTTCAGGGTGTGTGTGTGTGTGTACAGGGGATTTCGGGGAGTGTGTGTGTGTGTGTACAGGGGTTTTTGGGGTGTGTGTGTGTGTACAGGGGGTTTCGGGGTGTGTGTGTGTGTACAGGGGGTTTCGGGGTGTGTGTGTGTACAGGGGATTTCGGGGAGTGTGTGTGTGTGTGTACAGGGGGTTTTGGGGTGTGTGTGTGTGTACAGGGGGTTTCGGGGTGTGTGTGTGTGTACAGGGGGTTTCGGGGTGTGTGTGTGTGTGTACAGGGGGTTTCGGGGTGTGTGTGTGTGTACAGGGGGTTTCGGGGTGTGTGTGTGTGTGTACAGGGGATTTCGGGGAGTGTGTGTGTGTGTGTACAGGGGGTTTTGGGGTGTGTGTGTGTGTACAGGGGGTTTCGGGGTGTGTGTGTGTACAGGGGGTTTTGGGGTGTGTGTGTGTGTACAGGGGGTTTCGGGGTGTGTGTGTGTCTGTGTACAGGGGGTTTCGGGGTGTGTGAATATTTGTGTTTCTTCCTGTGGAGTGTGTAACCTGTTACTGTAGTGGGCGATAGGAAAGATGTGGTCAAGCTGGAAAGAGTGCAGGGAAGATTCACAAGAATGTTGCCAGGACTCAAGTATCTCGATGGGACTCGAGAGAGCTAAATGGGGATCAGTACAGGGTTAGTGTAAAGGTAAGCTTGTACTCGCTGGAATTTAGAAGACTGAGGGGGGATCTTATAGAAACATATAAAATTCTTAAGGGGTTGGAGAGGCTAGATGCGGGAAGATTGTTCCCGATGTTGGGGGAGTCCAGAACCAGGGGTCACAGCTTAAGGATAAGGGGGAAGTCTTTTAGGACCGAGATGAGAAAACATTTCTTCACACAGAGAGTGGTGAGTCTGTGGAATTCTCTGCCACAGAAGGTAGTTGAGGCCAGTTCATTGGCTATATTTAAGAGGGAGTTAGATGTGGCCCTTGTGGCTAAAGGGATCAGGGGGTATGGAGAGAAGGCAGGTACAGGTTACTGAGCTGGATGATCAGCCATGATCATATTGAATGGCGGTGCGTACAGGCTCGAAGGGCCGAATGGCCTACTCCTGCACCAATTTTCTATGTTTCTATGTTTCTATGTAAGTTTGATGGTGTGCTGATGGTCCCATTTCGTGCTGTGTGACTCCAGTATTGCATTAATACAACACAGAGTCCAGAGAGCTTTATTGTCGTGTGTCCCAGATAGAACAATGACATTCTTACTTGCAGCAGCACAACACAATATGGAAACATAGTGCACTGTGTACAATATAATAAACGAGAACAAAATAGTTCAATGTGTGTATATACACACAAACTCACAAAGTCTTTTGTAAATCACTTTCCTTCCTTTGTCCCACCCCCCCTGACATCAGTCTGAAGAAGGGTCTCGACCCGAAACGTCACCCATTCCCTCTCTCCTAGATGCTGCCTGACCCGCTGAGTTACTCCAGCACTTTGTGATACCCACATACTCACAAATACACATATATACAGATCATGTATATTTTTATATAAATATTTATACACACGCACACATACAGTACGTACAAACACAGGAACAGAGAAACATAGAAAATGGGTGCAGCAGGAGGCCATTCGGCCCTTCGAGCCTACATTATGATTATGGCTGATCATCCACAATCAGTACCCCGTTCCTGCCTTCTCCTCATATCCCTTGATTCCGTTAGCCCGAAGAGCTAAATCTAACTCTCTTGAAAACATCCAGTGAATTGGCCTCCACTGCCTTCTGTGGCAGAGAATTCCACAGATTCACAACTCTCTGGGTGAAAATGTTTTTCCTCATCTCAGTCCTGAATGGCCTCCCCCTTATTCTTAAACTGTGACCCCTGGTTCTAGACTCCCCCAACATTGGGAACATTTTTCCTGCATCTTGCCTGTCCAATCCCTTAAGAATTTTATATGTTTCTATAAGATCCCCTCTCATCCTTCTAAATTCCAGTGAATTGGAATTGAATAAACATAAAAAACAAACAAATATAATAGTGCAATAATAACAATAATAGTCTATGTGGTTCGGAGCTTATTTGGAGGTCGTTGTGTTTAACAGCCTGATGGCTGCAGGGACGAAGCTGTTCCTGAACCTGGACGTTACAGTTTCCAGGCTCCTGTACCTTCTTCCCGATGGCAGGGGTGAGATGAGAGTGTGGCCAGGGTGGTGTGGGTCTCTGATGATGCTGGCTGCCTTTCTGAGGCAGTGTCTCCTGTAGATGCCTTCGATGGTGGGGAGGTCAGTACCCGTGATGTGATGGACCGGGCAGTGTTCACCACTCTCTGTCATCTCCATCACTCCTGGGCGTTTGAGTTGCTGAACCAGGCCGTGATGCAGCCAGTCAATGTGCTCTCTACTGCACACCTATTTTCATATTTTCATATTTCAGATACAGCGCGGAAACAGGCCTTTTCGGCCCACCAAGTCCGCACCGCCCAGCGATCCCCGCACACTAACACTATCCTACACACACTAGGGACAATTTTTACATTTACCCAGTCAATTAACCTACATACCTGTACGTCTTTGGAGTGTGGGAGGAAACCGAAGATCTCGGAGAAAACCCACGCAGGTCACGGGGAGAACGTACAAACTCCGTACAGACGGCGCCCGTAGTCAGGATCGAACCTGAGTCTCCGGTGCTGCATTCGCTGTAATGCAGCAACTCTACCGTTGCGCCACCGTGCCGCCTGTAGAAGGTCAACAGAGTATTCGTTGACCTACTGACTGAGCTGACTGCTTTAGTGTCCCAGGCATCTTTCTTGTCTGAGCTAGCTTTAGTTTAGTTTAGTTTAGTTTAGTTTAAAGATACTGCATAGAAACATGCCCTTCGGCCCACCGAGACCACGCCAACCATCAGTCTGTTGTTCTGTGTGACCCTTGTTCTGTGTTCTCCCACTTTCACACTCAACACGCAAGGGACAATTTTCAGTTTATAGAAGCCAATTAACCTACAAACCCGCACCTCTTTGGGATGTGGGAGGAAACCGGAGCACCTGGAGAAAACCCACGCGGTCACAGGGAGAACGCGCAAACTCCACACACACAGGCAGGCAGCGCCCGAGGTCAGGATCGAACCGGGGCCTCTGGCGCTCAGGCAGCATCTCGACCCGCTGCGCCACAGAGTCAGCGATGGTACACAGGCACAGAGACGGCAGTCAATATACACAGCTCAATCAATGGCTCAAGGTTCCAGCACCTGCAGGCTCTTGTGTCTCAATAGACAGCAGATTCAGCATTGACCCTGTCAGGAATATAGGGAGCCGATACAATCACAATGTGTACGAGGCATTGAGACAGATCCATAAACAGGCAGGGGAGAGAAGGAATGTAGAAACAAGGAGCTGCAGATACTGGTTTATACCAAAGATAGACCCAAAGTGCTGGAGTAACTCAGCGGGTCAGGCAGCATCTGTGGAGAACATGGATAGGTGACGTTTCACAGAGTGCTGGAGTAACTCAGCGGGTCAGGCAGCATCTGTGGAGAACATGGATAGGTGACGTTTCACAGAGTGCTGGAGTAACTCAGCGGGTCAGGCAGCATCTGTGGAGAACATGGATAGGTGACGTTTCACAGAGTGCTGGAGTAACTCAGCGGGTCAGGCAGCATCTGTGGAGAACATGGATAGGTTACGTTTCACAGAGTGCTGGAGTAACTCAGCGGGTCAGGCAGCATCTGTGGAGAACATGGATAGGTGACATTTCACAGAGTGCTGGAGTAACTCAGCGGGTCAGGCAGCATCTGTGGAGAACATGGATAGGTGACGTTTCACAGAGTACTAGGGTAACTCAGCGGGTCAGGCAGCATCTGTGGAGAACATGGATAGGTGACGTTTCACAGAGTGCTGGAGTGTGGGCAAGTTGGGTGGAAGGGCCTGTTTCCACACTGTGCTTCTCTGACTCTATGACTATACATGAATACAATCAAGCTATCCACAGATAAAGGACAAAGTGTACAGCATTTAATGCAAAGATATGACATTGATGTGACCGGGGTGAGACTGGTCCTTGATTATGCTGCTGGCCTTGCCGAGGCAGCGTGAGGTGTAGATGGAGTCGATGGAAGGGAGGTTGGTTTGTGTGATGGTCTGGGCTGCTGGCCTTGCCGAGGCAGCGTGAGGTGTAGATGGAGTCGATGGAAGGGAGGTTGGTTTGTGTGATGGTCTGGGCTGCGTCCACAACTCTCTGCAGTTTCTCGTGTTTATTTGACCGTGGGTCGAGACTATTTGTGAAGCCAGCATGAAGCTTCTAAGCTGAAGACCTCTGAGGCAAGGTTGAGAACAAATATTCTCAAGGACCATCCTGCACATTTATGGCGATCCACGCGCGGTGCCCTCCAACAGATTCATTTACAACCCACCCCTTCTCAAATGTGTTTAGTTTTTCTTAGTTTAGTTTAAAGATACAGCGTGGAAACAGGCCCTTCGGCCCATCGAGTCCGCGCCGACCAGCGATCCCCGCACACTAACACTACCCTACGCACACTAGGGACAATTTACATTTACACCAAGCCAATTAACCTACAAACCTGGCCGTCTTTGGAGTGTGGGAGGAAACCGGAGCACCCGGAGAAAACCCACACGGGTCACAGGGAGAACGTACAAACTCCGTACAGACGACACCCCTGGTCAGGATGGAACCCGGGTCCCTGGCGCCGTGAGGCAGCAACTCTACCGCTGCGCCACCGTGCCGCACGGTCTTGATCCTTGATCTCGATCCTGTTGTAATCTGATACGACCTTCTTCACCGTCCACTAGCTGGCTGCAACGGATCGTTCGCACAGCTGAGAAGGTTGTTGGCTGCAACCTTCCCTCCGTTGACGAACTGTACACTGCAAGGGCCAGGAAGCGAGCGGGCAAGATCATCTCTGCACAGGACGAAGGATGAAGCCGGAGACTAAAGCAAAGCAGGCAGAATTGCTTTTGAACATTCTCCACGCTACCCTGCCCTGAGCTCAGAGACGTGTAATCATCACGCTCATATTTACACAAACAATCAAAGCAAACACGGGCCTGACAAATAGAAAATGGTGCCAAGCCAGGGTTCCTTTACTTTCCTCGATTGCTAACAAAACAACAGTCAAACAACAAGCCTAGGAAACTAAAGATAACACGGGGCGTCACGGTGGCGCAGCGGTAGAGTTGCTGCCTCACGGCGCCAGAGACCCGGGTTCCATCCCGACCGCGGGTGCTGCCTGTACGGAGTTTGCACGTTCTCCCCGTGACCTGCGTGGGTTTTCTCCGGGCGCTCCGGTTTCCTCCCACACTCCAAAGACGTGCAGGTTTGTAGGTTAATTGGCTTGCTATAAATGTGAATTGTCCCCTGTGTGTGTAGGATAGCGTTAGTGTGCGGGGATCGCTGGTCGGCGCGGACTCAGTGGGCCGCAGGGACAGTTTCCGCGCTGTATCTCTAACCTTAACAAAACTAAACACTTTTTCAAATGCTTTACAAAGGCTTGAGTGTGTCAACCAATACTCTCTTGAACTTGTACAGCTGTAGAGTGGAGAGCAATGTGACCGGTTTACCGTGCGCCACCGTGCTCCACTGCGCGCCACCGTGCTTCGAAAAAGATGATGAATTAGGCACAGAGCTACCAATGTTTAGAGTAAACGTCGGGGCTCACTAAGGGACTGAAAGGCAGGAAGGAGGTAGGAACTGAGGCAGCACCGAGACTGGGACATATGATTAGTACATGTCAGGCAGCGTCTGTGGAGAACATGGATAGGTGACGTTTCACACAGTGCTGGAGTAACTCAGCGGGTCAGGCAGCATCTGTGGAGAACATGGATAGGTGACGTTTCACAGAGTGCTGGAGTAACTCAGCGGGTCAGGCAGCATCTGTGGAGAACATGGATAGGTGACGTTTCACAGAGTGCTGGAGTAACTCAGCGGGTCAGGCAGCATCTGTGGAGAACATGGATAGGTGACGTTTCACAGAGTGCTGGAGTAACTCAGCGGGTCAGGCAGCATCTCTGGAGAACAGGAATGGGGGACATTTCGGGCCGAGACCCTTCTTTGTCACCTGTTCCTTCTCTCCAGAGACGCTGCCTGTCCCGCTGATTTACTCCAGCATTTTGTGTCCACAAGAGATTAGTAGATTAGCTTCCAATGTGCAATGTAAACAGCTGAGATGCCCAGAAAACAGCAAGTGGGAGCAAGGATGAGGAGGCAGTCGGGGAATTGGCAGTCGAAGGGACCACATGCGGATGTCGGCATGTTCGTAGACGAAACCGAACGCAGACAGGATGAGCCTCTGTCGCTGGAGAGACAGGGCTGACACCACAAAAGAAACAATGAAGTGAGATGTTTGGACCTTGCTGGAGCTGCTACGTGGCAGGTCACGGTCTGTTTACAGCGGCAATTGGCAGAACAAACAGCCTGCCACACACTCCCACAAAGCCACACTGATGGAGGGCGGAGAGGAAAGCAAGATCTCCCTGGGAACCAGAGTGATAAATAAAATAGTCTTTGCTCAGCAAACTTCCACAGTTTTCACCTTGAGATCAAGTGGGCAGCGGGTAGAGCTGCTGCCTCACAGCGCCAGAGACCCGGGTTCCATCCCGACTGTCTGTACGGAGTTTGTACGTTCTCCCCGTGACCTGCGTGGGTTTTCTCCGGGTGCTCCGGTTTCCTCCCACAATCTAAAGACGTGCAGATTTGTTGGTTAATTGGCTTGGTGTAATTGTAAATTGTCCCTCGTGTGTGTAGGATAGTGTTAGTGTGCGGGGATCGCTGGTCGGCGCGGACTCGGTGGGCCGAAGGGCCTGTTTCCGCGCTGTATCTCCAAACTAAACTAAAATCAAGAGTTGTGATTCGGATGAATGAAGGGTTAACCACAGATCTTTGGACCAATCAGGATATCATCCACATGGAGATTAGGAAGCTGAGGAATGTGTGTGTGTGTGTGTGTGTGTGTGTGTGTGTGTGTGTGTGTGTGTGTGTGTGTGTGTGTGTGTGTGTGTGTGTGTGTGTATGTTGTGTGTGTGTGTGTGTGTGTGTGTGTGTGTGTGTGTGTGTGTGTGTGTGTGTGTGTGTGAGAGTGTGTGTGTGTGTGTGTATGTTGTGTGTGTGTGTGTGTGTGTGTGTGTGTGTGAGAGTGGGTGTGTGTGTGAGTGTGTGTATGTGAGTAAGTGTGTGTGTGTGTGAGAGTGTGTGTGTGTGTGTGTGAGTGTGTGTGTGTGTGAGAGTGAGTGTGTGTGTGTATGTTGTGTGTGCGTGTGTGTGTGTGTGTGTGTGTGTGAGTGTGTGTGTGTGAGTGAGTGTGTGTGTGTGTGAGAGTGTGTGTGTGTGTGTGTGTGAGAGTGTGTGTGTGTGTGTGTATGTTGTGTGTGTGTGTGTGTGTGTGAGTGTGTGTGTGTGAGTGAGTGTGCGTGTGTGTGTGTGTGTGTGAGTGTGTGTGTGTGTGTGTGAGAGTGAGTGTGTGTGTGTCTGTTGTGTGTGTGTGTGTGCGCAGTTGTGCGTGTGTGTGTGTGTGTGCTTGTGTATGCATGTGTATGAGTGTATGTGTGTACATCTGTGTGCCTGCGTGTATGTGAGTGTGTGCGTGTGCGTGTGCGTGTGCGTGTCTATATGCGTGTGAGTGTGTGTGCTTTGGTCCTTTGGTATTCAACAGCAGAGCATGCATGCCCAGTCTGGGAAAGATCAGCCCATGCTAAGAAGATTGATCCAGCCATCAATACAAACTGCTGCCTTATCACTGGATGTCTTAGCCCAACATCAACTGACAGCCTATACATACTGTCTGGTTTGGCGCCACCAGAGATTGGTCGCAGTGCAGCAAGCAGTAGAGAACGCCATCACCAGACCACAGATGTATGACATCCCCTGCTCGGCCATCAACCCGCAAAGAGTCACTCCTAAGGACCTTCTACAACACGGTGGTTGCATCGGCCATCTTCTATGGAGTGGTCTGCTGGAGCAGCAGCATCTCAGCGGCAGAGGGGAAGAGACTCGACAAGCTGGTCAGGAAGGCCAGCTCTGTCCTGGGTTGCCCCCTCGACTCAGTGCAGGTGGTGGGAGAGAGGGGGATGATGGCAAAGCTAACATCGCTGCTGGACAATGACTCCCACCCCATGTAGGACACTGTCACTGCACTGAGTAGCTCCTTCAGTGACAGACTCATTCACCCCAAGTGTGTGAAGGAGAGATATAGGAGGTCCTTCCTTCCTTCCCACTGCTGTGAGACTGCACAACCAGCACTGCTCCCAGCAGACCAGTCAACAGTAACAGCTAAGAACACACAGAAAACTGATGACAATTTATCCTTGTCTTTACTTTTATTTATAACGAACGATCTCTTGCTATCCACTTTGCTGCTGTAACACTGCAAATTTCCCCGGTGTGGGACGAATAAAGGAATATATTATTATTATTATTATTATTATTAAAGTCCAGTAAAAGCCTCCTCAACGGAGTTGAGCCAAATGCTGACGCTGAAGGTACTAGATTGCATTGTGGGAAGAGAGACGAGCCAATCTCCCATCAACGACGTCCGTGTCCACAAGTTCAAAAGAAGAACTCCCTCCGAGGGCCGGGTCAAGCTGGGCTGAATGGAAATGCCTCGACAGGCTGAGAGCTGGCACTGGTCGTTGCAAAGCCCCTCTCAAGAAGTGGGGTTATGTTGACACTGAAGATGTCACCTGCATGTGGGGCACTGAACCACAAACCATGAAGCACCTATTGAGATATCCTCTATTGGATCACCAATGCAAAGCTGAGGACCTGACAGAGAACAATGATATTGCTAAGAGTTGTGTTCAGTTTTGGCTAAAACACAATATCTAGCATGTTGTGGACACGATAAGAAGAAGACCTCAGTTTTAAATGCCCCCCCACCCTTTATTCTAAGACTGTGGCCCCTGGTTCTGGACTCCCCCGACATTGGGAACATTTTTCCTGCATCTAGCTTGTCCAGTCCTTTTATAATTTTACACGTCTCTATAAGATCCCCTCTCATCCTTCTAAACTCCAGTGAATACAAGCCCAGTCTTTCCAATCTTTCCTCACATGACAGTCCCGCCATCCCGGGGATTAACCTGGTGAACGTACGCTGCACTGCCTCAATAGCAAGAACGTCCTTCCTCAAATTGGGAGACCGAAACTGTACACAATACTCCAGGTGTGGTCTCACCAGGGCCCTGTACAACTGCAGAAGGACCTCTTTGCTCCTGTACTCAAATCCTCAAATTAGGAGACCAAAACTGCACACAGTACTCCAGGTGTGGTCTCACCAAGGCCCTGTACAACTGCAGAAGGACCTCTTTACTCCAGTACTCAAATCCTCTCGTTATGAAGGCCAACATGCCATTAGCTTTCTTATTCACCCAGAACCATTAGCTCTGGTTGTGGTGGACACTTGACAAAGAGAGGGTCGTGGGTTATTAAACAGACAGTGGGGTTTAACTCTGTGGAATGGTGTCTCCCCCTTAGCCTGGTACGTTCTACACTTGCTGGCGACAGAGAGACAGGTTGGAGGGAAACAGGAGGAAATGATGATAGGTTAAAACAAACACTCCCGTCTTTAATGAGGGCATTGAATGCAGGAACGATGTGGAGAGGGGAGGACATGGATGAAGGGCGGCCACAGGCCTCTACGTGTTGCGGGACTGCTTCCAACTGCGCAATTCAGGCAAGGTCAGCGGTCATGCATTGTCAAGCATGTGGTCGCCGTTTGTCTCTTCCAGCACACAGGCTGAAATAATTTGTGAGCAAACGCCTCCTTGAACTAAAACCCAGGTTGAAGTCAAAGCATGCTTAACGCACCTTACCCTTCGCAGGGCATTCTTTTCCTTCTCGTCCTGCAGCTATCAGATGCAAGAAGGGCACACAGTGCTGGAGTAACTCAGTGGGTCAGGCAGCATCTGTGGAGAACATGGATAGGTGACGTTTCACAGAGTGCTGGAGTAACTCAGCGGGTCAGGCAGCATCTGTGGAGAACATGGATAGGTGACGTTTCACAGAGTGCTGGAGTAACTCAGCGGGTCAGGCAGCATCTGTGGAGAACATGGATAGGTGACGTTTCACAGAGTGCTGGAGTAACTCAGCGGGTCAGGCAGCATCTGTGGAGAACATGGATAGGTGACGTTTCACAGAGTGCTGGAGTAACTCAGCAGGTCAGGCAGCATCTGTGGAGAACATGGATAGGTGACGTTTCACAGAGTGCTGGAGTAACTCAGCGGGTCAGGCAGCATCTGTGGAGAACATGGATAGGTGACGTTTCACAGAGTGCTGGAGAAGGGCCCGACCTGAAACATCACCCATCCAAGACTGTGTTGAACAAGGTGGCGCAGCGGTAGAGTTGCTGGCTCACGGCACCAGAGACCCGGGTTCCATCCTGACCGCGGGTGCTGTCTGTACGTGATCGCTGGTCGGCGTGGACTCGGTGGGCCGAAGGGCCTGTTTCCGCGCTGTATCTCTAAACGAAACTAAACGAAACAAAATCTCAGCAGGACACAAACAACTATTTGCATTGACATGGCGTTTTCCTTGGAGCAAAATATCCCAAAGTGCTTTGTGGGAGGGGGGGAAGGGGGAGGTGGGAACGGGAAAGGATGAAAATAATTCAAGGATGAAATAATTCGAGGAAGTGTACCGGATGTGTGTTCGCAGAGATAGGTTGCAGAGAGGCCTTTGAAAGTGAGGGGAGGAGTTTTCAAGGGTGCAGCGGAAGGAACACTAGACTGGCAGGAAAGGCAATGTGAATGAGGGCTGGGAACCCACTCCATCCACTCCCACGTCACCTCTGTGCCGGCGGATGAGCGAGACGCCAATGCTGGCAACGGCAAAAGACATCTCACTGCATAACCTCTTAGTTTATTCTTTCGTGGGCGCAGCGGGTAGATCCGCTGCCTCACGGCGCCAGAGACCCCGGTTCCATCCTGACCTCGGGCGCTGTCTGTCTGTGTGTGTGTGTGTGTGTGTGGAGTTTGCACGTTCTCCCCGTGACCGCGTGGGTTTCCTCCGGCTGCTCCGGTTTCCCCCCTACATCCAAAAGACAAAACCAAAGGGTTTGTGGGTTAATCGTCCCTCTGTAAATTGCCCCCTAGTGTGCAGGGAGTGGATGAGAAAGTGGGATAACACAGAACTAGTGTGAACGGGTGATCGGTGGTCGGCACGGACCCGGTGGGCCGAAGGGCCTGTTTCCGTGCTGTAGCTCTAAACTAAATTAGTGTGAAGGGGTGGTCCCTGGTCAGCACGGACTCGGTGGGCCGAAGGGCCTGTTTCCAGGCTGTGTCTCTGAAAGTAAAGTAAACTAAACTAAACTAAGATGAACTCTCAAACACGACAGTCACACAGATCGTTGCTGAACTATAGTCTTGGGGCCTGGGCAGGGCCGTCTTAACGCATGGGCCTGATGGGCACTTGCCCGGGGGCCCACGAGCATGGGGGCCCCATGCTGATCTGTGTATGTTAAGTGACTTGCAATACATAAATACTACTTTAAAAATGTAGGTTCAATAAGTGCTTTTTTCGCAACATTTTCCATCGCTAAGTGCTTCTCACAGCGATCTGTAAGTGCTTTTCGCAACAATGTAGCACCCTAAGTCCATCGCTAAGTGCTTTTCGGTAAGTGCTTTTCGCCGGCACGACGGGGGGTGGGGCTGATAGGGAAAGGGGGGTGGGGGAGAGTAACGGTGGGGGCCCCAGTACACTGTTTTGCCCGGGGGCCCATAATGCTGTAAAAACGGCCCTGCCTGAGGGGGGGTTTAAAGCTGCCAGATCAAGCACTGGCCCCACAAATCACACAATCATCAGCCCACAAGATCATAGCAAGTTATTTGAACTGGACGGATGGGTGACATTTTGGGTCAAGACCCTTCTTCAGATGCCTCGACCCGGAACATCACCCATTCCTTCTCTCCACAGATGCTGCCTGTCCCGCTGAGTTACTCCAGCACTCTGTGAAACGTCACCTATCCATGTTCTCCACAGATGCTGCCTGACCCGCTGAGTTACTCCAGCACTCTGTGAAACGTCACCTATCCATGTTCTCCACAGATGCTGCCTGACCCGCTGAGTTACTCCAGCACTCTGTGAAACGTCACCTATCCATGTTCTCCACAGATGCTGCCTGACCCGCTGAGTTACTCCAGCACTCTGTGAAACGTCACCTATCCACGTTCTCCACAGATGCTGCCTGACCTGCTGAGTTACTCCAGCTTTTTGTGTCTATGTTCCTGCCGAAACAAACGATATGAACCTGTCACTGCTCTCAACATTCTAACATTGAGTCCAGAGTGTAGAATTTGGGAGGTCATGTTGCAGTTGTGTAAGACGTTGGTGAGGCCACATTTAGAGTATTGTAGGAAAAATAACTGCAGATGCTGGATTAAATCGAAGGTAGACACAAAATGCTGGAGTAACTCAGCGAGACAGGCAGCATCTCTGGGGAGAAGGAATGGGTGACGTTTCGGGTCGAGACCCTTCTGCAGACAGAAGATTTAGAGTATTGTGTCCAGTTCTGGGCACCATGTTATAGGAAAGATGTTGTCCAGCTGGAAAGGGAACAGAGAAGATCTATGAGGATGTTGCCAGGACTAGAGGGTGTGAGCTACAGGGAGAGGTTGAGCAGGCTGGGTCTCTATTCCTTGGAGCGCAGGAGGATGAGGGGTAATCTTATAGAGGTGTACAAAATCATGAGAGGAATAGATCGGGTTGAGTCTCTTGCTCAGAGTAGGGGAATCGAGGACCAGAGGACATAGGTTCAAGGTGAAGGGGGAAAGATTTAATTGGAATCTGAGGGGTAACTTTTTCACACAGAGGGTGGTGGGTGTATGGAACGAGCGGCCGGAGGAGGTAGTTGAGGCTGGGACTATCCCATCGTTTAAGAAACAGTTAGACAGGTACATGGCTAGGACAGGTTTGGAGGGATATGGGCCAAACGCAGGCAGGTGGGACTAGTGTAGATGGGACATGTTGGCCGGTGTGGGCAAGTTGGGCCGAAGGGCCTGTTTCCACACTGTATCGCTCTGTGACTTTATGACTCTATGACTCTAATACACATCATCAAAGGCATCATTCTTGAGTCCATTTTAATATTTAATTGTAAGAATTTATTGATCTGCAATATTTGCTTCAAACCATTTTATTCTAAACTAGACCAAGTGGACCCGTTGGGCCCAAACCTCTCCTGCATTGGTGCACCACCCTCTCATCCCCCCATCCCTCTCCCCCCCTCCCTCCCCCCTCCACCCTTCCCTCCCCCCCCCTCCACCCTTCCCTCCCCCTCCCTCCTACCTCCCCCTCCCCCTCCTCCTTCCCTCCCTTCCCCCTCCCCCTTCCCCTCCCCCCCACTACATCCCCCTCAACTCCCCTTATCCTCCATTCCCCTCCCTTCTCCCGCTCCCTCCCTCCCCCCTCCCTCTCCCCCCCTCCCTCCCTCCCTCCCTCCCTCCCCCCTCTCTCCCTAGGAGATAGATTTAAACTTTAAAATGTGAATAACAAAAAATATAACACCGATTTCAATTAAACTTCTTCCATTAGCACCAAAGGGATGACAATAGACAATAGACAATAGGCAATAGGAGCAGGAAGAGGCCATTCGGCCCTTCGAGCCAGCACCACCATTCACTGTGATCATGGCTGATCATTCTCAATCAGTACCCCGTTCCTGCCTTCTCCCCATACCCCCTGACTCCGCTATCCTTAAGAGCTCTATCTAGCTCTCTCCGTAAAAGTATCCAGAGAATTGGCCTCCACTGGCTTCTGAGGCAGAGAATTCCACAGATTTACAACTCTCTGACTGAAAAAGTTTTTCCCCATCTCTGTTCTAAATGGCCTACCACTTATTCTTAAACTGTGGCCCCTGGTTCTGGACTCCCCCAACATTGGGAACATGTTTCCTGCCTCTAACGTGTCCAACCCCTTAATAATCTTATACGTTTCGATAAGATCCCCTCTCATCCTTCTAAATTCCAGCGTATACAAGCCCAGTCGCTCCAGTCTTTCAACATATGATAGTCCCCGCCATTCCGGGAATTAACCTAGTAAACCTACGCTGCACGCCCTCAATAGCAAGAATTCCTTCCTCAAATTTGGAGACCAAAACTGCACACAGTACTCCAGGTGCGGTCTCACTAGGGCCCTGTACAACTGCAGAAGGACCTCTTTGCTCCTATACTCAACTCCTCTTGTTATGAAGGCCAACATTCCATTGGCTTTCTTCACTGCCTGCTGTACCTGCATGCTTCCTTTCAGTGACTGATGCACTAGGACACCCAGATCTCGTTGTACGTCCCCTTTTCCTAACTTGACACCATTCAGATAATACTCTGCCTTCCTATTCTTACCACCAAAGTGGATAACCTCACACTTATCCACATTAAACTGCATCTGCCATGGATCCGCCCACTCACACAACCTGTCCAAGTCACCCTGCAACCTCATAGCATCTTCCTCACAGTTCACACTACCACCCAGCTTTGTATCATCTGCAAATTTTGCTAATGGTACTTTTAATCCCTTCATCCAAGTCATTAATGTCTATTGTAAATAGCTGCGGTCCCAGCACCGAGCCTTGCGGTACCCCACTAGTTACTGCCTGCCATTCTGAAAGGGACCCATTTATCCCCACTCTTTGCTTTCTGTCTGCCAACCAATTTTCTATCCATGCCAGTACCAATACCATGTGCTCTAATTTTGCCCACTAATCTGTGTGGGACCTTGTCGGCTTTCTGAAAGTCAAGGTACACTACATCCACTGGCTCTCCCCTGTCCATTTTCCAAGTTACATCCTCAATGAATTCCAGAAGATTAGTCAAGCATGATTTCCCCTTCGGGACGACGGTGAGTAAGGTGGGCCTAAAATTGTCGCACTAGTATATAGATGTTGCATGATCGTAAGTAGCTAAAAGCAGAAAAATATGATCACGTGCAGGAAGGAACTGGAGATGCTGGTTTACACTAAAGACAGACACAAAATGTTGGAGTGACTCAGGCCCTTCAGCCCAACCCATCCATGCTGACAGACCAAGATGCCCCATCCAAGCTAGTCCCATTCGCCCGCATAGTCCACACTCATCCAAATCTATTATCCATGCGCTGCACTATGGACATTAACAACCACGCTTAAATTAAATTGTTGCGTTCTCATTTTCCTCT
>NC_135994.1:9110444-9157944 GCF_053455715.1 Rhinoraja longicauda
GCCATTCCGGGAATTAACCTAGTGAACCTACGCTGCACGCCCTCAATAGCAAGGATATCCTTCCTCAAATTTGGAGACCAAAACTGCACACAGTACACCAGGTGCGGTCTCACTAGGGCCCTGTACAACTGCAGAAGGACCTCGTTGCTCCGATACTCAACTCCTCTTGTTATGAAGGTCAACATGCCATTGGCTTTCTTCACTGCCTGCTGTACCTGCATGCTTCCTTTCAGTGACTGCACTAGGACACCCAGATCTCGTTGTACGTCCCCTGTTCCTAACTTGACACCATTCAGATGATAATCTGCCTTCCTATTCTTACCACCAAAGTGGATAACCTCACACTTATCCACATTAAACTGCATCTGCACCCGACGTTTCGGGTCGAGACCTTTCTTCAGACCCTATTGTACTTGAGTTTGACTTGATCGTATTTAGGTATAGTATTATCTGATCAGATTGGATAGCATGCAATACAAAGCGTTTCACTGTACATCAGTCCACGTGACAATAATAAACCTAAACCTAAACATGGAAAGGGATTATGAAAATGTCTGGTCTCGACTCGAACAGTCATCCATTCCTTATCTCCAGAAATGCAGCCTGACCCGCTGAGTTACTCCAGCACTCTGTGAAACGTCACCTATCCATGTTCTCCACAGATGCAGCCTGACCCGCTGAGTTACTCCAGCACTCTGTGAAACGTCACCTATCCATGTTCTCCACAGATGCTGCCTGACCCGCTGAGTTACTCCAGCACTCTGTGAAACGTCACCTATCCATGTTCTCCACAGATGCTGCCTGACCCGCTGAGTTACTCCAGCACTCTGTGTCTATCTTCAGTTTAACCCCGCATCTGCAGTTCATTCCTCCACATTTCGCCTCCACCTTATAAATGAGGAACAGAGGTAGTCCCAACATGCTGTTTATTCAGCCGACTGCACGTAATTTTTCTCTGTGTACCATTTAAAATCAAATTTGTCTTAGCATTAATTACCAACAACCTGTATAATAATTGCCGATTATTTGACCAAAGAGCAGTTTTATGACAAGAGGAGGGCTTAATTTGTAATGCTCTGATGTGCTAATCACCATGACCTTCTCAAGAATAATTACAGATGGGTCACATCTCGTGACGTTCCCAGCAATGGATATACACCGATCGGCCAAAACATTATGACCTGTTGAGCCAAAACATTATGCCCACCTGCCTAATATGCTGTTGGTCCTTCGTGTGCAGCCCCATACGCAGCAGGGTGCGATGCACTGTGTATTGTGACACATTCCTCCCCTGACCACCATTAACATTTTCTGTGACTTGTGCCACAGTCGACCTTCTGTCGGTTCGGACCAGACAGGATAGCCTTCGTTGCCCTCGCGCATCGATGAGCCTTGGGCGCCCAACACCCTGCCTGTCGCCGGTTTGTGGTTTGTCCCTCCTCGGACCACTGTCGGTCGGTACTCACCACTGCTGACCGGGAGCACCCCACAAGCCTTGACGTTTCAGAGATGCTCTGACCCAGTCGTCTGGCCATAACAATTTGGCCCCTTGTCAAAGTCGCTCAGGTCTTTACTCCTGCCCATTTCTCCTGCATCCAATAGACAATAGACAATAGGTGCAGGAGGAGGCCATTCAGCCCTTCGAGCCAGCACCGCCATTCAATGCGATCATGGCTGATCACTCTCAATCAGTACCCCGTTCCTGCCTTCTCCCCATACCCCCTCACTCCGCTATCCTTAAGAGCTCTATCCAGCTCTCTCTTGAAAGCATCCAACGAACTGGCCTCCACTGCCTTCTGAGGCAGAGAATTCCACACCTTCACCACTCTCTGACTGAAAAAGTTCTTCCTCATCTCCGTTCTAAATGGCCTACCCCTTATTCTTAAACTGTGGCCCCTTGTTCTGGACTCCCCCAACATTGGGAACATGTTTCCTGCCTCTAATGTGTCCAATCCCCTAATTATCTTATATGTTTCAATAAGATCCCCCCTCATCCTTCTAAATTCCAGTGTATACAAGCCCAATCGCTCCAGCCTTTCAACATACGACAGTCCCACCATTCCGGGAATTAACCTAGTGAACCTACGCTGCACGCCCTCCATAGCAATAATATCCAACACATCAACTTCAAGAACTGACTGTTCACTTGCTGCCTGATATATCCCACCCCTTGACAGGTGCCATTGGAACAAGATAATCAATGTTATTCACTTCACCTGTCAGTGGTCATAATGTTTTGGCTGATCGGTGTATCATATCATATCATATATATACAGCCGGAAACAGGCCTTTTCGGCCCTCCAAGTCCGTGCCGCCCAGCGATCCCCGTACATTAACACTATCCTACACCCACTAGGGACAATTTTTTAACATTTACCCAGCCAATTAACCTACATACCTGTACGTCTTTGGAGTATATCCTTTAAATGAATTTAAAAAATGTCTCTTGCATCTGCAAGCATTCACCTGCAACTGGTATCATCCCCAACAGAGTTCAAATCCAGCCAAATGTGGATTTGAGCGTTTGTCGGCACTGGGCCTGTACTCGCTGGAGTTTAGAAGGATGAGGGGGGACCTCATTGAAACGTACAGAATAGTGAGCGGCCCGGATAGAGTGGATGTGGAGAGGATGTTTCCACTAGTGGGAGAGTCTAGGACCAGAGGGCACAGCCTCATAATTAAAGGACGTTCTTTTAGGAAGGAGATGAGGAGGATTTTTTTGAGTCAGAGGGTGGTGAATCTGTGGGATTCGTTGCCACAGACGGCTGTGGAGGCCAAGTCAGTGGGTATTTTTAAAGCGGAGATTGATAGATTCTTGATCAGTGCGGGTGTCAGGGGTTATGGGGAGAAGGCAGGAGAATGGGGTTAGGAGGGAGAGATAGATCAGCCATGATTGAATGGCGGAGTAGACGAATGGCCTAATTCTGCTCCTGTGTCTTATGTTCTGACGGTTTTTGACCTGATGTGCAAACGATCAATAAGCCACTTGCGGAACTTGGAACAGACTCGTGGGTCAACAAAAAATATTTGCAGAAGGCATTGGGAGAAATGCCTTTGTGATTTAGTCTAGTTTAGAGATACAGCGCGGAAACAGGCCCTTCGGCCCACCGAGTCCGCGCCGACCAGCGATCCCCGCACACTAACACTATCCTACACACACTAGGGACAATTTTACATTTATACCAAGCCAATTAGCCTACAAACCTGCACGTCTTCGGAGTGTGGGAGGAAACCGGAGCGCCCGGAGAAAACCCACGCAGGTCACGGGGAGAACGTGCAAACTCCGTACAGACCGCACCCATGGTCAGGATGGAACCCGGGTCCCTGGCGCTGTGAGGCGGCAACTCTACCGCTGCGCCACCGTGACGCCCTCTTTCAGGAATTTCTTTAAGGAATGCGAACAAGGCTACTCGAATTCTGGCAGAGGTTGAAGTGAATTGCAACAAACCAACGTTATCGTACCAAATGGGAGTGTTAGGTCATAAGTGACAGGAGCAGAATTAGGTAATTCAGCCCGTCAAGTCCACTCCGCCATGGCTGATCTATCTCTCCCTCCTAACCCCATTCCCCTGCCTTCTCCCCATAACCCTTGACACCCGCAGTAATCCAAATTCCAAAGACGTGCAGATTTGTAGCTTAATTGGCTTAGGTTTGTATACTTGGTATATGTGTACATTGTCCCTAGTGTGTGTAGGATAGTGTTAGTGCGCGGGGATCGCTGGTCGGCATGGACTCGATGGGCAAAAGGGCCTGTTTCCGCGCTGTATCTCTAAACTAAACTAATCAAGAATCTATCCACCTCTGCCTTAACAAATATCCATAACACAGCCGTCTGTGGCAAAGATTCACCACCCTCTGACTAAAGAAATTCCGCCTCATCTCCTTCTTTAAAGAACGCCCTTTAATTCTGAGGCTGTGCCCTCTGGTCCTAGACTCTCCCACTAGTGGAAACATCCTCTCCACATCCACTCTATCCAGGCCGCTCACTATTTCGCTACCTTTCAATGAGGTCCCCCCTCATCCTTCTAAACTCCAGTGAGTACAGGCCCAGTGCCGACAAACGCTCATCATATGTTAACCCACTCATTCCTGGGATCGTTCTCGTAAACCTCCTCTGGACCCTCTCCAGAGCCAGCACATCCTTCCTCAGATATGGGGCCCACAACTGCTCACAGTGCTCCAAATGCGGCCTGACCAGCGCCTTATAGAGCCTCAGCATTACACCCTGTTTTTGTATACAAGCCCTCTTGAAATAAATGTCACCATTGCGTTTGCTTTCTTTACTACCGATTCAACCTGCAATTAACCCTTTGGGAATCCTGCACCAGCACTCCCAAGACCCTTTGCACCTCCGATTTCTGGCTTCTCTCCCCATCTAGAAAATAGTCTACGCCTTTATTCCAATGACCAAAATGCACGACTCCACACTTTGCTACACTATATCCCACCTGCCACTTCTCTGCCCTCTTTCCCGACCTGCCACGTCCTTCTGCAGAGTCCCTGCTTTCTCTACACCACCTGCCCTTCCACGTGTCATCTGCAAACTTGGCCACCAAGCCTTCAATCCCCTCGTCCAAATCATTAATATACAACGTGAAGAGCAGCGGGCCCAGCACCGAGCCCTGCGGAACTCCGCTAGTCGCTGGAATGATTTTAGTTTAGTTTAGCTTGGAGATACACCGCGGAAACAGGCCCTTCGGCCCACCGAGTCCGCGCCGACCAGCGATCCCCGCACACTTACACTATCCTACACACACTAGGGACAATGTACATTTATAACCAGGCCAGTTAACCTACAAACCTGCACGTCTTTGGAGTGTGGGCAGCACGGTGGCGCAGCGGTAGAGTTGCTGCCTTACAGCGAATGCAGCGCCTGAGACTCAGGTTCGATCCTGACTACGGGCGCCGTCTGTACGGAGTTTGTACGTTCTCCCCGTGACCTGCGTGGGTTTTCTCCGAGATCTTCGGTTTCCTCCCACACTCCAAAGACTGTACAGGTTTGTAGGTTAATTGACTGGGTAAAATGTACAAAATTGTCCCTAGTGTGTGTAGGATAGTGTTAGTGTGCGGGGATCGCTGGGCGGCACGGACTCGGTGGGCCGAAGGGCCTGTTTCCGCGCTGTATCTCTAAATCTAAAATCTAAATCTAAAATCCCGGAGTTCCAACATGTTGCTTATTCAGCCAATTGCACTTAATTGACTCTGTGTACCATTTTAAATCAAATTTGTCTTAGTATTCATTATCAACAACCTCTATAATAATAGAGCATTATAGAGTCACAGTGTGGAAACAGGCCCTTCGGCCCAACTTGCCCACACCGGCCAACATGCCCCAGCTACACTAGTCCCACCTGCCCGCGTTTGGCCCATATCCCTCCAAACCTGTCCTATCCATGTACCTGTCTAAATGTTTCTTAAACGTTGCGATAGTCCCTGCCTCAACTACCTCCTCTGGCAGCTCGTTCCGTACACCCACCACCCTCTGTGTGAAAAAGTCACCCTTCCGTTTTCTATGAAATCTTTCCCCCCTCACCTTAAACCCATGTCCTCTGGTCTTCGATTCCCCTACTCTGGGCAAGAGTTGACCTGATCTATTCCTCTCATAATGTTGTACACCTCTTTAAGGGCAGCACGGTGGCGCAGCGGTAGAGTTGCTGCCTTACAGCTACGGGTGCTGTCTATACGGAGTTTGTCCGTTCTCCCCGTGACCCGCGTGGGTTTTCTCCGGGCGCTCCGGTTTCCTCCCACACTCCAAAGACGTGCAGGTTTGTAGGTTAATCGGCTTGCTATGATTGTAAATTGACTCTTGTGTGTGTGGGATAGTGTTAGTGTGCGGGGATCGCTGGTCGGCGCGGACTCGGTGGGCCGAAGGGCCTGTTTCCGCGCTGAATCTCTAAACTACTGAAACTAAATTAAAGAGCATCATTTGACGAAGTAGCATTTTTTTTTGACAAGCGCCAGATTTCATTTTAAGACCCACATGTTTATTTTTAAGGTCTTGGTTATAGTGTACAAACCCACCTGCTTCACTGATGTCAGTTAGTGGAGGACATTTGTCGCTGTTACCTGGTGTGGTATATGTGTGACTCATGATGCCACCAAACCGGAACACCCGGAGAAAACCCACGTGGGTCACGGGGAGAACGTGCAAACTCCGTACAGACAGCACCCGTAGTGAGGATGGAACCCGGGTCTCCGGCGCTGCAAGCGCTGTAAGGAGGCAACTCTACCGCTGCGCCACCGTGCCTAGTTGAGCTTTAGGTGGTGACTGCCGCATATGTATAAAGGTCCAGAGGAGGTTTACAAGAATGATCCCAGGAATGAGTGGGTTAACATATGATGAGCGTTTGTCAGCACTGGGCCTGTACTCGCTGGAGTTTAGAAGGATGAGGGGGGACCTCATTGAAACGTACAGAATAGTAGCGGCCTGGATAGAGTGGATGTGGAGAGGATGTTTCCACTAGTGGGAGAGTCTAGGACTAGAGGGCACAGCCTCAGAATTAAAGGACGTTCCTTTAGGAAGGAGATGAGGAAGAATTTCTTTAGTCAGAGGGTGGTGAATCTGTGGGATTCATTGCCCAGATGGCAGTGAGGCCAAGTCAGTGGGTATTTTTAAGGCAGATTATAGATATATTCTTGATTAGTGCGGGTGTCAGGGGTTATGGGGAGAAGGCAGGAGAATGGGGTTAGGAGGGAGAGATGGATCAGCCAGGATTGAATGGCGGAGTAGACTTGATGGGCCGAATGGCCTAATTCTACTCCTGTCACGAATGACCTTATGACCTTATGTGTGACTCACGATGCCACCGAACCGGAGTACCCGGAGAAAAACCACACAGGTCACGGGGAGAACGTACAAACTCTGTTTTGATTTTGAAAGGCATAATTTTTCAAGTAACAAAGCTATCTTCTTTAGATCTTGAAAATGTAGTTTTCTGGTCTCTAATTGGTGGTTTAATTCAGTTTAGTTTAGAGATACAGCGCGGAAACAGGCCCTTTCGGCCCACCGAGTCCGCGCCGCCCAGCGATCCCCGCACATGAATACTACCCTACACACACACAAGGGACAATTTACATTTATACCAAGCCAATTAACCTACAAACCTGCACGTCTTTGGAGTGTGGGAGGAAACCGGAGCACCCGGAGAAAACCCACGCAGGTCACGGGGTGAACGTACAAACAACGTACAGACAGCACCCGTAGTCGGGATGGAACCCGGGTCCCTGGCGCTGTGAGGCAGCAACTCTACCGCTGCGCCGTCATGACGCCCATGTGTACGATTCTTTCGGACTGTAACCTTCCCTTTCTGCCAATTTGGAAGAGGGACGTGAATGGCAAGAGGTAAAACTCTGATACCTTTCTCCCCTGCGTTTAGTTCTTGTCAGCAAATGTGTAAAATGACGTCAAAACGTGGCTAATATTTTCACCAGTGAAAATGTCAATAATTTTTTTTTTCAAAAGCATATGTACAGATAGAAATAAAAGGCAAATTTGTTACAAAATTCTTACATAGCTTCAATTTTTAGATTTTTAAAGAGAGAAAATAAAAATGTCAATAATATTTTAACTGGATGAAACACAGAGGTCTGTGGAGTTTACATCAACAGGCTGGGATCCAATCATAACTTTGAAACTAAGTAGTGGGTTTCAAATCTCCGGCCAGCTCGGTGTTTGTTGCCTTTCTATAAATGCTCTTGTCCAAACACAAAACATGAAAGGGAAGGGCCCCATTTAATCCTGGGCATTATCTACGCAATAAAATGCAGCACGGTGGCGCAGCGGTAGAGTTGCTGCCTTACAGCGAATGCAGCGCCGGAGACCCGGGTTCAATCCCGAACACGGGATGCTGGCTGTACGGAGTTTGCACGTTCTCCCCGTGACCTGCGTGGGTTTTCTCCGGGTGCACCGGTTTCCTCCCATGCTCCAAAGACGTGCGGGTTTGTAGGTTAATCGGCTTGGTATAAGTGTAAATTGTCCCTGGTGTGTGTAGGATAGTGTTAGTGTGCGGGGATCGCTGGTCGGCGCGGACTCGGTGGGCCGAAGGGCCCGTTTCTACTTTGTATCTCTAAACTAAACTGAACTAAACTGTTCATCCCATCATTTCCTTAACGATCTTTAGTTTAGAATGGAGTCAGAGGGTGGTGAATCTGTGGTGGGATTCATTGTCACAGACAGCTGTGGAGGCCAAGTCGTTGGGTATTTTTAAAGCAGAGATTGACAGGTTCTTGATTAGTAAGGGCGTCAAAGATTACAGGGAGAAGGCAGGAGAATGGAGTTGAGGGGGAGAGATAGATCAGAGAAAATAGATTGCAAAGAGTTGTGGACGCAGCCCAGACCATCACACAAACCAACCTCCCTTCCATCGACTCCATCTACACCTCACGCTGCCTCGGCAAGGCCAGCAGCCCAGACCATCACACAAACCAACCTCCCTTCCATCGACTCCATCTACACCTCACGCTGCCTCGGCAAGGCCAGCAGCCCAGACCATCACACAAACCAACCTCCCTTCCATCGACTCCATCTACACCTCACGCTGCCTCGGCAAGGCCAGCAGCCCAGACCATCACACAAACCAACCTCCCTTCCATCGACTCCATCTACACCTCACGCTGCCTCGGCAAGGCCAGCAGCATAATCAAGGACCAGTCTCACCCCGGCCACTCCCTCTTCTCCCCTCTCCCATCGGGCAAGAGGTACAGAAGTGTGAAAACGCACACCTCCAGATTCAGGGACAGTTTCTTCCCGGCTGTTATCAGGCAACTGAACCGTCCTCTCACCAACTAGAGAGTGGTCCTGACCTCCCATCATTGGAGACCCTCGGACAATCTTTAATCGGACTTTACTGGACTTGAACTAAACATCATTCCCTTTATCCTGTATCTGTACTCTGTGGACGGCTCGATTGTAATCATGTATTGTCTTTCCGCTGACTGGTTAGCACGCAACAAAAAGCTTTTCATTGTACCCGGTACACGTGACAATAAACTAAACTATTTCAGCCATGATCAAATGGCGGAGTAGACTCGATGGGTTGAATGGCCTCATTCGGCTCCTATGTCTTATGGTCTTGAGCTACGTCTGGGAGCTCCAGTTTGAAATTCTGCTTCTGACATGGATCTAGTTGGATGATGTGCCACCATCTACCAGATGTCTTGGCGAATTAACTACTGCTCAGTTCCTTCATTGTTACTCCGCCTGCGATATTTTTGTAGTTTAAAGACACAGCATGGAAACAGGCCCTTCGGCCCACCGAGTCCGCGCCGACCAGCGATCCCCGCACACGAACACGATCCTACACACACTAGGGACTATTTACACTTATACCAAGCCAATTAACCTTCAAACCTGCACGTCTTTGGAGTGTGGGAGGAAACCGGAGCGCCCGGAGAAAACCCACGCAGGTCACGGGGAAAACGTGCAAACTCCGTACAGACAGCACTCGTAGTCAGGATGGAACCCGGGTCTCTGGCGCCGTGAGGCAGCAACTCTACCGCTGCGCCACCGTGACGCCCTGTATTCAAAGAGACCTTAAAAATTCACACGTGGTTGTGTCACTGGCAGGACCGGGGCGGCACGGTGGCGCAGCGGTAGAGTTGCTGCCTCACAGCGCCAGAGACTGGGTTCCATCCCCACCACGGGTGCTGTCTGTACGGAGTTTGCACGTTCTCCCCGTGACCTGCGTGGGTTTTCTCCGTGTGCTCCGGTTTCCTCCCACACTCCAAAGACGTGTGGGTTTGTAGGTGAATTGCCCCCTAGTGTGGAGGGAGTGGATGAGAGAGTGGGATCACATAGAACTAGTGTGTGGAAGGGTGATCGATGGTCAGTGTGGACTTGATGGGCCGAAGGGCCCGTTTCCAGAATTCATTTGCCATCCCTATTGGCCTACATGAACCGTTGCAGTTCTTCTGGTGAAGGTGTAGGGGAAGAAGTCCCTGTGATGATGAAGAAAGTGCCAAACTGCCAAACCACGGCGTGCTGCCTGACCCGCTGAGTTACTCCAGCACTCTGTGAAACGTCACCTATCCATGTTCTCCACAGATGCTGCCTCTGAGGACATCCCGGGTCAGGCAGCATCTGTGGAGAACATGGATAGGTGACGTTTCACAGAGTGCTGGAGTAACTCAGCGGGTCAGGCAGCATCTGTGGAGGACATGGATAGGTGACGTTTCACAGAGTGCTGGAGTAACTCAGCGGGTCAGGCAGCATCTCTGGAGAACATGGATAGGTAACGTTTCGGGTCAGGACCCTTCTTCAATTAAATTATTTTTCATGCATCTTGCCTGTGAGTGGAAGAGAGTGAACAGTGTGTAAGACAAATGCATTCTATCCATGTACCTATAGAAGTACAGTTGGGATGTCATGTTGCAGTTGTAGAAGACGTTGGTGAGGCCGTATTTACAGTATTGTGGTCAGTTCTGGGCACCATGTTATAGGAAAGATGTTGTCAAGCTGGAAAGGGTACAGAGAAGATTGACGAGGATGTTGCCAGGACCAGAGGGTGTGAGCTACAGGGAGAGGTTGAGCAGGCTGGGACTTTATTCCATGGAGCGCAGGAGGATGAGGGGAGATATTACAGAGATATACAAAATCATGAGAGGAATAGGTCGGGTAGATGGACAGAGTCTCTTGCTCAGAGTAGGGGAATCGAGGACCAGAGGACATAGGTTCACGGTGAAGGAGAAAAGATTTAATAGGAATCTGAGGGGTAACATTTCCGCACAAAGGGTAGTGGGTGTATGGAACGAACTGCCAGAGGAGGTAGTTGAGGCTGGGACTATCCCAACGTTTAAGAAACAGTTAGACAGGTACATGGATAGGACAGGTTTGGAGGGATATGGACCAAACGCGGGCAGGTGGGACTAGTGTAGCTGGGACATTGTTGGCCGGTGTGGGCAAGTTGGGCCGAAAGGCCTGTTTCCACACTGTATCACTCTGTGACTCTATGAAGGGCCTGTTTCCACACTGTATCACTCTGTGACTCTATGAAGGGCCTGTTTCCACACTGTATCACTCTGTGACTCTATGAAGGGCCTGTTTCCACACTGTATCACTCTGTGACTCTATGAAGGGCCTGTTTCCACACTGTATCACTCTGTGACTCTATGAAGGGCCTGTTTCCACACTGTATCACTCTGTGACTCTATGAAGGGCCTGTTTCCACACTGTATCACTCTGTGACTCTATGAAGGGCCTGTTTCCGCACTGTATCACTCTGTGACTCTATGAAGGGCCTGTTTCCACACTGTATCACTCTGTGACTTCATACAAATTGGTATTCTGTGTTCTTTATCAGATGGAGTTGTTGTGTAAACAGTAAACAGTGTGTGAGACAAAAGACTGCCAAGTGTTTGCCTTGTTACTGACCACAGAAGCTCAACTAGGCATTCCATATCTTGGCATCTTCACCACATACATTTCAGAGTTAAAGAGAACAGGAGATGTCAGTGACACCAGAATGGCGGTGGAAACGTTAGTACAACGGGCAGACAAAACTCTCGGTCCCTGTAACGTCCTTGAATCCAAGTGATGCTGCTTGTCAAATAGCACAGCGCGACGGCACATTATCAAACAGACGACAGACACAGAGTGCTGGAGTCACTCAGCGGGTCAGGCAGCATCTGTGGAGAACATGGATAGGTGACGTTTCACAGAGTGCTGGAGTAACTCAGCGGGTCAGGCAGCATCTGTGGAGAACATGGATAGGTGACGTTTCACAGAGTGCTGGAGTAACTCAGCGGGTCAGGCAGCATCTGTGGAGAACATGGATAGGTGACGTTTCACAGAGTGCTGGAGTAACTCAGCGGGTCAGGCAGCATCTGTGGAGAACATGGATAGGTGACGTTTCACAGAGTGCTGGAGTAACTCAGCGGGTCAGGCAGCATCTGTGGAGAACATGGATAGGTGACGTTTCACAGAGTGCTGGAGTAACTCAGCGGGTCAGGCAGCATCTGTGGAGAACATGGATAGGTGACGTTTCACAGAGTGCTGGAGTAACTCAGCGGGTCAGGCAGCATCTGCGGAGAACATGGATAGGTGACGTTTCACAGAGTGCTGGAGTAACTCAGCGGGTCAGGCAGCATCTGTGGAGAACATGGAGAGGTGACGTTTCACAGAGTGCTGGAGTAACTCAGCGGGTCAGGCAGCATCTGTGGAGAGAAGGGATGGGTGACATTTTGGGTCGAGACCCTTCAGGTACAGAGGTTACTGCTCTGAGTTACTCCAGCACTTTGTGTCTATCTTCAGTTTAAACCAGCATCTGCAGTTGCTTGGGACACAGTATGTTATCAAATGGTGTGGCACAGCGGTAGAGTTGCTGCCTCACAGCGCCAGAGACCCGGGTTCCATCCCGACCACGGGCGCTGTCCGTACGGAGTTTGCACGTTCTCCCCGTGACCGCGTGGGTTTTCTCCGGGTGCTCCGGTTTCCTCCCACACTCCAAAGACGTGCAGGTTTGTAGGTTAATTGGCTTCAGTAAATTGTAAATTGTCCCCAGTGTGTGTAGGAAAGTGCTAGTGCGCAGGGCGATCGTTGGTCGGCGCGGACTCGGTGGGCCGAAGGGCCTGTTTCCTTGCTGTATACGAAACGATACGATAGAACTTTATCTATCCCAGGAGGGAAATTGATCTGCCAACAGTCATAAAACACAAGATACATGTAACATGAAATTAAAGTGACGAGTGGAAAGGATTGGGGTGTCAAAGATTGGGGAGGGGGTGGGGATGGGGAGGGGAGGGGGGAGTCTGTCTCAACAATGAGCCGCAGCAGTATTAACCATCTACCTCATTGGAGGCCCTCGGACTATCTTTGATCGGACTTTACCTCGCACTAAACGCTATTCCCTTTAACCTGTATCTGTACACTGTGGATGGCTCGATTGTAATCACGTACAGTCCTTCCGCTGACTGGATAGAACGCAACAACAAAGCTTTTCACTGTACCTCGGTACGCTTGACAATAAACTAAACTATCTTTAATCAGACTTAGACACAAAAAACTGGAGTGACTCAATGGGTCAGGCAGCATCTCTGGAGAAAACGGATAGGTGCTGTTTTGGGTCGAGACCCTTCTTCAGACTTTACTGGACTTCACCTTGCTCTAAACGTTATTCCCTTTATCCTGGTATTTATTCACAAAATGCTGGAGTAACTCAGCAGGTCAGGCAGCATCTCAGGAGAGAAGGAATGGGTGACGTTTTGGGTCGAGACCCTTCTTCAGACTGATGTCAGGGGGGGGCGGGACGAAGGAAGGATATAGGTGGAGACAGGAAGATAGAGGGAGATCTGGGAAGGGGGAGGGGAAGAGAGGGACAGAGGAACTATCTAAAGTTGGAGAAGTCGATGTTCATACCACTGGGCTGCAAGCTGCCCAGGCAAAATATGAGGTGCTGTTCCTCCAATTTGCGGTGGGCCTCACTATGGCACTGGAGGAGGCCCATGACAGAAATGTCAGACTGGGAGTGGGAGGGGGAGTTGAAGTGCTCAGCCACCGGGAGATCAGTTTGGTCAATGCGGACCGAGCGCAGGTGTTCAGCGAAGCGATCGCCGAGCCTGCGCTTGGTTTCGCTGATGTAAATAAGTTGACATTTCGAGCAGCGGATGCAATATCATATCATATCATATATATACAGCCGGAAACAGGCCTTTTCGGCCCACCAAGTCCGTGCCGCCCAGTGATCCCCGTACATTAACACTATCCTACACCCACTAGGGACAATTTTTACATTTTACCCAGCCAATTAACCTACATACCTGTACGTCTTTGGAGTGTGGGAGGAAACCGAAGATCTCGGAGAAAACCCACGCAGGTCACGGGGAGAACGTACAAACTCCTTACAGTCCAGCACCCGTAGTCAGGATCGAACCTGAGTCTCCGGCGCTGCATTCGCTGTAAAGCAGCAACTCTACCGCTGCGCTACCGTGCCGCCCAATGAGGTTGGAGGAGGTGCAGGTGAACCTCTGCCTCACCTGGAAAGACTGTTTGGCTCCTTGGATGGAGTTGAGGGGGGAGGTAAAGGGACAGGTGTTGCATCTCGTGCGGTTGCAGGGGAAAGTGCCCGGGGATGGGGTGGTTTGGGTAGGAAGGGACGAGTGGACCAGGGAGTTACGGAGGGAACGGTCTCTGCGGAACGCAGAGAGGGGAGGGGATGGGAAGATGTGGCCAGTGGTGGGGTCCCGTTGTAGGTGACGGAAATGTTGGCGGATGATTTGTTGGATCCGCTGGCTGGTGGGGTGGAAGGTGAGAACGAGGGGGATTCTGTCCTTGTTGCGAGTGGGGGGAGGGGGAGCAAGAGCGGAGCTGCGGGATGTAGAAGAGACCCTAGTGAGAGCCTCATCTATAATGGAGGAGGGGAAGCCCCATTTCCTGAAGTATCCTTTTATCCTGTATCTGTATACTGTGGACAGCTCGATTGGAATCGTGTATTGTATTTTCACTGACTGGATAGCCCTCAACCTTGATACACATGACAATAAACTAAACTATATTAAACTAAACGAGGTGTGTGGGAAGGAACTCCAGATGCTAATGGCATGTTGGCCTTCCTAACGAGAGGATTTGAGTACAGGAGCAAAGAAGTCCTTCTGCAGTTGTACAGGGCCCTGGTGAGACCACATCTGGAGTATTGTGTGCAGTTTTGGTCCCCTAATTTGAGGGAGGACGTCCTTGCTATTGAGGCATTGCAGCGTAGGTTCACCAGGTTAATCGCTGGGATGGAGGGACTGTCATATGAGGAAAGATTGGAAAAACTAGGCTTGTATTCACTGGAGTTTAGAAGGATGAGAGGGGATCTTATAGAGACGTATAAAATTATAAAAGGACTGGACAAGCTAGATGCAGGAAAAATGTTCCCAATGTTGGGGGAGTCCAGAACCAGGGGCCACAGTCTTAGAATAAAGGGGAGGCCATTTAAAACTGAGGTGAGAAGGAACTTTTTCACCCAGAGAGTTGTGAATTGGTGGAATTCTCTGCCACAGAGGGCAGTGGAGGCCAAATCACTGGATGGATTTAAGAGAGAGTTGGATAGAGCTCTAGGGGCTAGTGGAATCAAGGGAAATGGGGAGAAGGCAGGCACGGGTTATTGATTGTGGACGATCAGCCATGATCACAATGAATGGCGGTGCTGGCTCGAAGGGCCGAATGGCCTCCTCCTGCACCTATTTTCTATGTTTCTATGTTTCTATGCTGGTTTACACTGAAGTCCGAAGAAGGGACTCAACTCTCCCGTCAGGAAAAATGTTCCCGATGTTGGGGGAGTCCAGAACCAGGGGTCACAGTTTAAGAATAAGGGGTCGGCCATTCAGGACTGAGATGAGGAAAAACCTTTTCACCCAGAGAGTTGTGAATCTGTGGAATTCTCTGCCACAGAGGGCAGTGGAGGCCGATTCACTGGAAGTTTTCAAGAGAGAGTTAGATGGAGCTCTTAGGGCTAACGGAATCAAGGGGTATGGGGAGAAGGCAGGAACGGGGTAGTGATTGTGGATGATCAGCCGCGATCTCAATGAATGGCGGTGCTGGCTGGAAGGGCTGAATGGCCTCCTCCTGCACCTGTATCACTCTGTGACTCTGATTCTATGAAATAGGACCCGAGCTCGCAGATTGCTGTTACGGAAATGTGTGGGGTGGGTTGGGGGGGGGGGGGGGTTAAATGAGAGCAGAGGACCCTGATGTGAAAATACACCGCCGGATTAACTTTGAAAGTCAGAGTTGAGCAAGTCTCTGCTCATGAAAAAGGGGTTGCAGGCCCCTGTGATAAGCAGAGGGGGTGATGAGCCAGTGCCCAGCTGAACGCTGTTGCTGCCATGCAGTTGGTGGCATGTGGGGAATGCACTCTGACAGTGTGGAATAACAGAGATTGTAATCCTGATGTTTCTCTCAGTTACCTTGGCCAGAGGGAGTGTCACGGAAATTGCCTTCCCCCCCCTCCTGGCAGCTTGGTGAGGCAGGGGCAGTCCCGGGCACTGCCCGACCTATGTGCCCACCCCCCCCCCCCCCCCGACAGGGGAGCTAGGGGTGATGGATGGCAATGTCCTTCACCTCCCCTCCCCCCCTTGCAACAGTAGGCAACTGAGCGGGGAAGACAGTTACAACGGCAAATAGGTGGAGAGAGAGAGAGAGAGAGGGGGGAGAGAGGGGGGAGAGAGGGGGAGAGAGGGGGAGAGAGACAGGGGGGAGGGGAGAGAGAGAGGGAGAGAGGGGAGGAGGGAGAGAGGGGGAGAGAGAGAGGGAGAGGGGGAGAGGGGGAGAGGGGGAGAGGGGGAGAGGGGGAGGGAGAGAGAGAGGGAGAGAGAGAGAGAGAGAGAGAGAGAGAGAGAGAGAGAGAGAGAGAGAGAGAGAGAGAGAGAGAGAGAGAGAGAGAGAGAGAGAGAGAGAGAGAGAGAGAGAGAGAGAGAGAGAGAGAGAGAGAGAGAAGGAGAGAGAGTGAGAGAAAGAGAGAGGGAACACAGAAAGGGTCAAAGAAGGAGGGAGAAAGAGGTAACGGGAGGGAGGGTGAGAGGGTATGAGAGAGAGAGAGAGAGAGAGAGAGAAGGGGAGGGAGAGAGAGGGAGCAAGAGAGCAGGTGGGGGAGAGGGAGATAAAGAGGGTGCAAGAGGGAGAGGGGGAGTGGTTGCCATGACAACAGAACTTTCCCACCCCTCTCTCCTGGAGTCTTTACACTTTAGAGATGCAGCGCGGAAACAGGCCCTTCGGCCCACCGAGTCCGCACCGCCCAGCGATCCCCGCACACTAACACTATCCCACACACACTGGGGACAATATACATTTATACCAAAGCCAATTAACCTACCAAACCTGCACGTCTTTGGAGTGTGGGAGGAAACCGGAGCACCCGGAGAAAACCCACGCAGGTCACGGGGAGAACGTGCAAACTCCGTACAGACAGCGCCCGTGGTCGGGATGGAACCGGGTCTCTGGCGCCGTGAGGCAGCAACTCTGCCGCTGCGCCACCGTGACGCCCTGTCGAGACGGGAAAAGATTTAATAGGGACCTGAGGGGCAACTTTTTCACACAGAGGGCGGTGGGTGTATGGAACGAGCTGCCGGAGGAGGTAGTTGAGGCTGGGACTATCCCAATATTTAAAAGACATTTGGACAGCTACATGTATAGGACAGGTTTGGAGGGGCATGGGCCAAACGCAGGCAGGTGGGACGAGTGTAGATATGGGCAGTTTGAGGTGAAGGGCCTATTTTTGTGCTTTATGAATTCTATAATTATGTTGCTTCCACATTATGAAGTGAAAAATTGTTCTTCTAATGAACTCCCTGAGAGTTGCTGCCTCACGGCGCCAGAGACCCGGGTTCCATCCCGACCACTGGTGCTGTCTGTGTGTGTGGAGTTTGCACGTTCTCCCCGTGACCCGCGTGGGTTTTCTCCGGGCACTCCGGTTTCCTCCCACACTCCAAACACGTGCAGGTTTGTACGTTCATTGGCTCGGCAAATGTAAACATTGTCCCTAGTGTGTGTAGGATACTGTTAATGTGCGGGGATCGCTGGGCGGCACGGACTCGGTGGGCCGAAGGGCCTGTTTCCGTGCTGTATCTCAAAAAAAAAATTTTTTTAACTGTTCGAAATTCAAGTTGCAGCCTTTTACAACACTAAATGCAAATTGGTTTGCTAATCAACGTTTGACAATCAAACTTTGAAGCTGATTAGACTAGCCTAATTTCCACATGCAAATGCAGCCTAATTAGTGCTTATAGATGTAAACTGGCAGAATGAGGCTGCTTCAATTGGTTCAGACTTGCTATTTTAGTCATTGAGTAATGCATAAATGGATCACAAACTAACAGAAGATAGCCATCCATGTTCTCCACAGATGCTGCCTGACCCGCTGAGTTACTCCAGCACTCTGTGAAACGTCACCTATCCATGTTCCCCACAGATGCTGCCTGACCCGCTGAGTTACTCCAGCACTCTGTGAAACGTCACCTATCCATGTTCCCCACAGATGCTGCCTGACCCGCTGAGTTACTCCAGCACTCTGTGGAGAACATGGATAGCTGATGTTTCGGGTCTCCAATGACGGGTCTTGACTCAACCCGACCCAGGGTGTAAGCTGCCCAAGCAAAATATGAGGTGCTGTTCCTCCAATTTGCGTTGGGCCTCACTCTGACAGTGGAGGAGGCCCAGGGCAGAAAGGCCAGTGTGGGAATGGGAAGGGAAATTAAAGTGTTTAGCAACTGGGAGATCAGGTAGGTCTAGGCCGACTGAGCGAAGGTGTTCAGTGAACACCTGGGCGATCGCCCAGTCTACAGTGAAAATTGTAGATTGTCCCGAGTGGGTGTCTGTGTGGACTCGGTGGGCTGGAGCATGTTTCTGCGTTGCATCTCTAAACTAAAATAGACTCGATGGGCCGAATGGCCTAATTCTGCTCCCAGCGTCCTCTTGTCTTATGGAGACTGCAGATGCTGGAATATGGATCAACAAATCATCAGCTGGAGGAACTGAGGGTTGAGCAGCATTTGGGGGATGGGAGTCTGGAGATTGAGGTGGGTGTAGGAAGGAACTGCAGGTGCTGGTTTAAACCCAAGATAGATACAAAGTGCTGGAGTAACTCAGCGGGACAGGCAGCATCTCTGGAGAGAAGGAATGGGTGACGTTTCGGGTCGAGACCCATCTTCAGCCTAGTCAGGGGAGAGGGAAACGAAAGATATAGACGGTGATGTAGAGAGATAAAGAACAATGAATAAAAGATACGCAAAAAAGTGACGATGATAAAGGAAACGGGCCATTGTTAGCTGTTTAGTTAAGAGATACAGCGCGGAAACAGGCCTTTCGGCCCACCGGGTCCGCGCCGACCAGCGATCCCCGCACACTAACACTATCTTACACCCACTAGAGACAATTTTTACATTTACCAAGCCAATCAACCTACAAACCTGCACGTCTTTGGAGTGTGGGAGGAAACCGAAGATCTCGGAGAAAACCCACGCAGGTCACGGGGAGAGCGTGCAAACTCCGCACAGACGGCGCCCGTAGTGGGGATGGAACCCGGGTCTCCGGCGCTGCATTCGCTGTAAGGCAGCAACTCTACCGATGCACCACCTCATTTTTAAGTCTGGACACAAAACGTCGCCCATTCCTTCTCTCCGGAAACGCTGCCTGTCCCGCTGAGTTGCTCCAGCATTTTTGTTTGTGACGATCTTCGGTTTGAACCAGCATCTTTAGTTTAGTTTAGAGATACAGCGCGGAAACAGGCCCTTCGGCCAACCGGGTCCACGAGCAAGGTGGGAACGAGAAGCTGGTGTGACTTGGGTGGGGGAGGGATGGAGAGAGAGGGAATGGCGGGGTATCGAGGGGTGGGGGGGGGGGGTTCTAGGACGCCCGAGGTGTCGTGGGCCCAATGACATGAAACACCAGTGAAGGGATGTACGCACTTAATAACCCCAATGATATACTTGCATCTACACAATCACGTTTTTCTTTAATGAGCTTGACATGTAGGCAGCTGTTTATTGCATTTGGCGTTGGATATTTTCCATAGCATTAGTTAGTTGGTATGTTCAGTTTAGATAGTACTTTAGCTTTGTGCTTGGTATTAGTTTAGAGACACAGCGCGG
Source organism: Rhinoraja longicauda (assembly GCF_053455715.1). Lineage (NCBI taxonomy): Eukaryota > Metazoa > Chordata > Chondrichthyes > Rajiformes > Arhynchobatidae > Rhinoraja > Rhinoraja longicauda. The sequence continues at coordinate 9,130,005 of NC_135994.1, forward strand.
AAACAGGCCCTTCGGCCCACCGGGTCCACGCCGACCAGCGATCCCCGCACACTCACACCATCCTACACACACTTACACCGAGCCAATGAACCTACAAGCCCGCACGTCTTTGGAGTGTGGGAGGGAAATGAAGATCTTGGAGAAAACCCACGCAGGTCACGGGGAGAACGTACAAACTCCGTACAGACAGCGCCCGTAGTCGGGATGGAACCCGGGTCTCCGGCGCTGTGAGGCAGCAACTCTACCGCTGCGCCACCGTGCTGCACTTTCTTTGTTGAGCGCTAACCCTGCTGTTGTAGCACACGTACTTTGTGTTTTAAATGTAGCTTGACATCTTGGCCGGCGGAGGGACTGCTGGGAGCAGAGGCCCTGACAACGAGGGGAAGTCCCTGTGACAACGGAGAGGAGTGAATGGACCTCGCCGGAGCTGTTGTCCGTTGGCATCTCAGTGCAGCAGTGGTGTGGATTGTACATGGTCTCGCAGCACCATCTGAAAAGCCACGACAAATAACGCAAGGGTTGGTATTTTTCATTGCCATTTCTTCCTGTCCATCTATCTGTGGATCGGATAAGGCTGCAGCCTTAGCAGCGCGTGACGTTCACCTCTCTGGAGAAGGGACAGAGCCGGCTGTACTTTCTGAGAAGGCTCCGCTCCTTCAACGTCTGCAGTGAGATGCTGCAGATGTTCTACCAGTCGGTGGTGGCCAGCGCCATCTTCTTCGCTGCCGTGTGTCGGGGCAGCAGGGCGAAGGCCGCGGGCACCAACAGGACCAACAAACCCATCGGGAAGGCCGGCTCCGTCCTGGGGGCTGGAGTTGGAGTTGGATTCACGGGGAGGTGGTCTTGGAGGGGAGGATGCTCCACAAACTGCGGAGCCTCCTGGACAATACAGCTCACCCCCTCCCTCCGTGACACACCGGTCAACCTGAGGGGAACCTTCAGCAACAGACTGGTCCCACCGAGATGCAGCACAGAACGAACGCCACAGGAGATCCTTCTTCCCTGTGGCTATCAAACTGTACAACTCCTCCCCCTTCTGTCGTGGGCTAGACTGGGACTGAGATTATCCCCCCCCCCATCCCCTCCCCAATCTTTGACATCCCCAATCCTTTCCGCTCCTCACTTTAATTTCATGTTTCACGTATCTCGTGTTTTGTGACTGCTGGCAGATCAATTTCCCTCCTGGGATAAATAGAGCTCCATCGTATCTGGGGACATTCTCAGAGATTAGCACCACCCCTCACCACCAGCCCCTTTCCATCAACCCCTCCCCACCCACCCACCCACCCACCCACCCGACGATGGTGAGGTATCACCAACCAGAACGCAGTGTGTGAGTCTGTGTACCGCGTGTACACGGAGTGTGTGAGTCTGTGTACCACGTGTACACGGAGTGTGTGAGTCTGTGTACCACGTGTACATGGAGTGTGTGAGGTTGCAGCCCCTGTTCCAATATCTACAGGGGCTGCTCCTTGCCTTCTGGCTGCACTTCACGCCCACCACCCTCATCTCTGGACCCCCTGTGCGTAGGGGAGAGGGTGGGGGGGCTGAAGATGTCCTGGTTGGGTTGGGTTGGGTTGCTCCTGGGCCTGGCCAAGATGGCCATCCGCGTGTCACGGCGCCAGGCGGAAGAGGGCTCTGCCCGAGCCGGCTGCCTGCCCCATTTCCGGGGTTACGTCCGTCCGCGCCCGGGTGGTGTTGGAGAGGGACTGCGCGCTGTCCAGGGGCACCCTGGGGGATTTGTGGGACCGCTGGGCACCGCGGGGGTGGAAGTCAACCTCGATGTGGACTGTAACGTAGCTGTACAGGAGTTTATTTCGTATATTTGTTTGACTTGTATTATGGTGGTGGGTTCGTTTGTATTGTTTTGTCATGTACATATTATTGTCAATAACTGATTACCAGACACCCGGGTTCCATCCCGACTACGGGTGCTGTCTGTACGGAGTTTGTACGTTCTCCCAACAGGCTTGTATTCACTGGAGTTTACAAAGATGAGAGGGGATCTTATAGACATATAAAATTATAAAAGGACTGGACAAGCTAGATGCAGGAAAAATGTTCCCAATGTTGGGGGAGTCCAGAACCAGGGGACACAGTCTTAGAATAAAGGGGAGGCCATTTACAATGGAGGTGAGAAGGAACGTTTTCACCCAGAGAGTTGTGAATTGGTGGAATCCTCTGCCACAGAGGGCAGTGGAGGCCAAATCACTGGATGGATTTAAGAGGGAGTTAGATAGAGCTCTAGGGGCTAGTGGAATCAAGGGATATGGGGAGAAGGCAGGCACGGGTTATTGATTGTGGATGATCAGCCATGATCACAATGAATGGTGGTGCTGGCTCGAAGGGCCGAATGGCTTCCTCCTGCACCTATTTTCTATGTTCTATGTTCTATGTTCCCCGTGACCTGCGTGGGTTTACTCCGGGTGCTCCGGTTTCTTCCCACACTCCAAAGACATGCAGGTTTGTAGATTAATTGGCTTGGGTCTATAGAGCTCAGAAGACTATCGGAACACAGCTACCAGCCTTGGAGGGCATCTACAACACACGATGCCTCAGAAAAGCCACCAGCATCCACAAAGACTCTTCACACCCCTGCAACAGTCTGTTCGAACTTCTACCATCGGGCAGACGATACAAGGCCTTCTACACCCGCACCTCCTGACTCAGGAACAGCTTCATCCCCAGGGCCATAGCTGCCATGAACCGGTCCTGCTGAGCCGGATGGTCACATCGCACAGCAAACCGGCACAGATCTACTTGCACGTTATTCTGTTTTAAAACTGTTTCTAATTTGTTTCATTGGGTTGTTTAAATTAATAGTGACTAGCTAATTAATTTATTGCATCGTATGGAAGTCGCATTCCCAATCTCATTGACAATAACAATAAAGATATATTGTATTGTATTGTATTGTATTGGTTTCAATGTAAATAGTCCCTAGTGTGTGTAGGATAGTGTTGGTGTGCGGGGATCGCTGCTCGGCACGGACCTGATGGGCCGAAGGGCCTGTTACCACACTGCATCACTTAACTAAGCTAAACTAAACTAAACTGCTTAATTCTTATTGATTCCCTCTGATTCTTGTTTGAGCGAAAACCAGCTGAGACACATTAAATTGACCTTCACAATCGGCAATGAGGATGTAAACAGCAATGAGATCAGAGAACAATGTACCGTAACATCCTGTGTATCAGCTGCTCTATCCAGGAAAACCTTATCTCAAAGTTCTCCTTTAAGTCCTAAAGCTTTTCTTTGTAAACTTCAGGCCACAGTTTAAGAATAAGGGGGTAGGCCATTTAGAACGGAGATGAGGAAAAACATTTTCAGTCAGAGAGTTGTAAATCTGTGGAATTCTCTGCCTCAGAAGGCAGTGGAGGCCAATTCTCTGGATGCTTTCAAGAGAGAGTTAGATAGAGCTCTTAAAGATATCGGAGTCAGGGGGTATGGGGAGAAGGCAGGAACGGGGTACTGATTGTGGACGATCAGCCACGATCACATTGAATGGCGGTGCTGGCTCGAAGGGCCGAATGGCCTTCTCCTGCACCTATTGTCTGTTGTCTATTGAAATTTGGGGTGGCGCAGTGGTAGAGTTGCTGCCTCACGGCGCCAGAGACCCGGGTTCCATCTCGACTACGGGTGCTGTCTGTACGGAGTTTGTACGTTCTCCCTGTGACCTGCGTGGGTTTTCTCCGGGTGCTCCGGTTTCCTCCCACACTCCAAAGATGTACAAGTTTGACTTCTGTAAATTGTCCCTGGGGCGTAGGATAGTGTGAGTGTGCGCGGATCGCTGGTCGACGCGGGCACGGTGGGCCGAAGGGCCTGTATCGGCGCCGTATCGCTAAATTAAACGAACCTAAAATGGAAAGCTTTTGAAACCATACCTCTTCCATTAAGAGTTTGATTAGTGCGGGTGTCAGGGGCTATAGGGGAGAAGGCAGGAGAATGGGGTTAGGAGGGAGAGATAGATCAGCCATGATTGAAAGGTGGAGTAGACTTGATGGGCCGAATGGCCTAATTCTGCTCCTATCACCTATGAACATGAATAATGTGCAATGTTGCATTTTACAATTCCATTGGCCTGACGTAAAGTTCAGTAAAATGTGCACAAGCGTTAACAAATGGTGTTTTTGAAGAATAAACACTGAATTCTACCAAAGCCTAGTTTTATGAGGTGGCCACACTAATTGTAGGAGTCACACCTGTGTTTTGTGTGTGGGGATCGCTGGTCTACACAGACTCGGTGGGCCGAAGGGCCTCTATCTGCTCTGTATCTCTAAAGTAAAGTCTGAAGCTCACCAAACAGCCACTGAGAGTCATGGAGTCATAGAGCACAGCAACAGGCCCTTCAGCCCGACTTGCCCATGTCGACCAAGATGCCCCATCTACGCTAGTCCCTCCTGCCCGTGTTTGGCCCATTTTCCCCAAAACCTTTCCTGTCCATGTACCTGTCCAAATGTCTTTTAAATGTTGTTATTCTACCTTCCTCAACTACTTCGTTCTAGCCCGTTCCATTTCCATTTCTGCCCCTTCTATAAAGTACCCAGTAAGTACACATTTGTGGCACGGTGGCGCAGCGGTAGAGTTGCTGCCTCACAGCGCCAGAGACCCGGGTTCCATCCCGACTACGGGCGCTGTCTGTACGGAGTTTGCACGTTCTCCCCGTGACCCGCGTGGGTTTTCTCCGGGTGCTCCGGTTTCATTCCACATCCCAAAGACGTGCGGGTTTGTGGGTTAATCGGCCCCCTGTAAATTGCCCCCTAGTGTGCAGGGAGTGGATGGGAAAGTGGGATAACACAGAACTAGTGTGAACTGGGGATCGCTGGTCAATTTTAGTTTAGTTTGGACAGACAGCGCCAAAACAGGCCCTTCGGCCCACAGAGTCCGTGCTGACCGGCGATTGCCGTTGCACCTACACTATCCGACACACACCAGGGACAATTTGCAATCATTACCGAAGCCAATTAACCGACAATCAACTCATCAAGAATCTGTCCACCTCTGCTCTTTAAAAATACCCACTGACTTGGCCTCCACAGCCGTCTGTGGCAACGAGTTCCACTGATTCACCGCCCTCTGACTAAAGAAATTCCTTCTCATCTTGTCACGGAGTGAGGGGGTGGGGGTTTATGGCTGGCTCATGTGTCAGTGAGGACAAATTGGTGTAAATAACGAAGCTGATTGAACAAGTTTCTGCTTTCTGGGAAATTAGTTATCCAGCTGGTGGAAAGAACTTTAAAAAAAAACCTGTCTCACCAACAGATGGAATGGAGTTATGCCACTGTCTGCACAGCAGTGAAAGATCTTTGTCCCGTGTGTTGCTTTGTGCAGGCTTAATGCCAGAACTATTCTAGGATAATTGCATTCGTGTTTGGCCCAGCTTGTCAAAGAGGGTGCAGCATTAAAAACAGCCTTGTGGTGTCACAATACTTACTCAGGAGATAGGGGAAACATAGGTTTCAGGTGAAGGGGAACAGATTCAATGGGAATCTGAGGGGTAACTTTTCCCACACAGAGGGTGGTGGGTGTATGGAACGAGCTGCCAGAGGAGGTAGTTGAGTTCAGTTTACTTTCAAGATACGGCGCGGAAACAGGCCCTTCGGCCCACCGAGTCCGTGCCGACCGGCGATCCCCGCACACTAACACTATCCTACACACACTGGGGATAATTTACAATTACACCAAGCCCATTATTCCTACAAACCTACATGTCTTTGGAGTGTGGGCGGAAACTGAAGATCCCGGAGAAAACCCACGCAGGTCACGGGGAGAACGTGCAAACTCCGTACAGACAGCACCCGTAGTCGGGATTGAACCCGGGCCTCTGGCGCTGCAAGTGCTGTAAGGCAGTAAGGCTGCGCCACCGTGCCACACCATGAGGCTGGGACTATCCCAACGTTTAAGAAACAGTTAGACAGGTACATGGATAGGACAGGTTTGGGGGGATATGGGCCAAACGCGGGCAGGTGGGACTCGTGCAGCTGGGACATGTTGGCTGGCTCGGGCAAGTTGGGCCGAAGGGCCTGGTTCCACACTGTATCACTCTGGGACTCCACAACTCCATGAAAGTCGATGAGTTTGAATGCACCGCTGCCTGTGTTTGTGTCGTTGCCTCTTGTATGTGTGCAGATGCGTTAAAGGTGTGATGCATGCACGCGTACCTCTGTGTGTGTATATGTGTGTGTGTGTGGCTATGTACGCGGATGTCAATTTTATTTATAGAGACACAAGAGGCTGCGGATGCTGGAACTACGGACCAAACACAGAGTGCTGGAGTAACTCAGCGGGTCAGGCAGCATCTGTGGAGAACATGGATAGGTGACGTTTCACAGAGTGCTGGAGTAACTCAACGGGTCAGGCAGCATCTGTGGAGAACATGGATAGGTGACGTTTCACAGAGTGCTGGAGTAACTCAGCGGGTCAGGCAGCATCTCTGGAGAACATGGATAGGTGACGTTTCACAGAGTGCTGGAGTAACTCAGCGGGTCAGGCAGCATCTGTGGAGAACATGGATAGGTGACGTTTCACAGAGTGCTGGAGTAACTCAGCGGGTCAGGCAGCATCTGTGGAGAAAATGAATGGGTGATGTTTTGGGTCAAGACCCTTCTTCATCCTTTCAGCAGTTCAATCAGTTTAAACCAGCAACTGCAGTTACCCAATGACTTGGCCTCCACAGCCATCTGTTGCAATTAATTCCACAGATTCAGAAATTCCTCCTCATCTCCTTCCTAAAGGAACGTCCTTTAATTCTGAGGCTGTGCCCTCTGGTCCTAGACTCTCCCACTAGTGGAAACATCCTCTCCACATCCACTCTATCCAGGCCGCTCACTATTCTGTAAGTTTCAATGAGGTCCCCCCTCACCCTTCTAAACTCCAGTGAGTACAGGCCCAGTGCCAACAAACACTCATCATATGTTAACCCACTCATTCCTGGGATCGTTCTTGTAAACCTCCTCTGGACCCTCTCCAGAGCCAGCACATCCTGGCTTATCTTTAACGATATATTTCTGCATTAGTATACAATCTTGTTTTATACTGTACTTCTGCATGTGATTTTACAAAATGTATTGATTTGTTATGTTTATAATATTATCTATGATGACCGTGTTTACATGTCTGTTATGCTGTTGCCAGTAAGGATTTTGTTGTTCCGTTATTGGTACATATGACAATTAAACACTCTGAATTCTCTTTTGTGTTGTATACTGATTAATTAATATAGACAGGCTGTGTACCTGTGTCTGTACATGCATAGAGACATCGAGTCACACAGCACGGAAACAGGCCCTTTGGCCCAACTTGACCACACCGACTAAGATGCCCCATCTACACTTGTCCCACCCGCCTGCATTTGGCACATATATCCTTCTAAAACTTTCCTATCTATGTACCTGTCCAATGCCTTTTAGTGGGCCTCACGGTGGCGCAGCGGTAGAGTTGCTGCCTCACAGCGCCGGAGACCCGGGTTCCATCCCGACTACGGGTGCTGTCCGTACGGAGTTTGCACGTTCTCCCCGTGACCCGCGTGGGTTGTCTCCGGGGTCTCCAGTTTCATCCCACACTCCAAAGACGTGCAGGTTTGTAGTTTAATTGGCTTGGTGTAATTGTAAATTGTAAATTGCCCCTTGTGTGTGTCGGATAGTGTTAGTGTGCGGGGATCGCGTGGACTCGATGGGCCGAAGGGCCTGTTTCCACACTGTATCTCTAAAACTAAACGTTGTTATAGTCCCTGCCTCAACTACCTCCTCTGGCAGCTCGTTCCATACACCCACCACCCTCTGTGTGAAAAAGTTGCCCCTCAGGTTCTCAAATCTTTCTTCCCCCACTCACCATAAACCAATGGCTCTGCTTCCTGATTCAGTTTCAGTTTGGTTTATTGTCACGTGTACCGAGCGAGGTACAGTGAAAAGCTTTTGCTGCGTGCTAACCAGCCAGCGGAAAGACAATACATGATTGCAATCGAGCCATTTGCAGGATATAGATGAGTAGAGATTTAAGAGTGTGGAGCGATGGTAATATGAGTTTGTAGGTCTGCTTTTGTGGCTGGCACGCAAATAGTTGCCTGGGTTGACCGCCATCTTAGAAGTGATTCCCCACATCATAATGGCGAAATGTTCATGTGACCATCCATGTGCCAAGCATTAAACTGCCTTCCATTCGGCGAGGGTAGACCCAAAATGCTGGAGTAACTCAGCGGGTCAGGCAGCATCTCAGGAGAGAGGGAATGGGTGACGTTTCGGGTCGAGACCCTTCTTCTTCAGACCGAAACGTCACCCATTCCTTCTCTCCTGAGATGCTGCCTGACCCGCTGAGTTACTCCAGCATTTTGGGTCTACCTTCGATTTAAACCAGCATCTGCACTTTTTTTTCCCTCCCATTCTGCAAAATCAGTTGACGATATCAGTGGTAGGTTTGTCAGAGAATCGAATTCAAAGTACTCCTAATTGTCTACAAATCACTTCATGGTCTTGGTCCAAAATACATATCAGACCTTCTCTCAGCTTACGGTCCAGCTAGGCCCCTTAGTTCAGTCTATGAAACACTCCAGGAGTAAAAACAAAACATGGTGAAGCAGCTTTTAGCCACTCTGCTTCGTGCATCTGGAATAAACTCCCCGGAGAACTCAAACAGGCCCAAACTCTAAATATATTCAAAACTAGGCTTAAAACCTTCATGTTCTACAGTGTCTATGACTAGCACTTTGATTCCTGCTACTCTATGTATCTTACTTTTGGTCTATTCTTATTACTTTTTATATCTTATTACTTTTCATCTCATTTTGTCACTCTGTCGTTCGCTCGTGTGGCAGACGACGTTAGCTCGCTGTTGGCTTCTGTCGTCGTCCGCCATGTTGACAGAATCGGTCGCCCGACGCGCCACAGAGTGCATCATGGGATCGCCACGAGGAGGCTTCTGTCATGATCCTTCATTACTCTATGAATCTTACTTATAACTATTATTTATTTATCTTATTACTCTTATTATTTGTATTTTCCTACCTTTTTTCTTTGTTGTGTGTTTTTACTGCTCTGTGTAAAGCACTTTGGATTGCCATTGCTTTATGAAATGTGCTATATAAGTATACTTGCCTTGCCTTGCCTAGGTTTGTAGGTTTATCGGCTTGGTATAAACGTAAATTGTCCCTCGTGTGCGGGGATCGCGCTGACTCGGTGGGCCGATGGGCCTGTTTCCACGCTGTATCTCTAAACTAAACTAAACTGAACTAAATGACAGGTCAGAAGGGACTGCATTAAATTGCAGGGACATCTGCTCTACATGTGGTCTTGGCAGGTTCACTGAGGTGGGGTGTGATGGTTTTCAGATGGGCTTTGGTTGGAGAACTACTGTTCTCATTAACTCGCCCTGCTAAACATCGAAGGTATTTATTTCACAAAATGCTGGAGCAACTCAGCGGGTCAGGCAGCATCTCAGGAGAGAGGGAATGGGTGACGTTTCGGGTCGAGACCCTTCTTCTTCAGACCGAAACGTCACCCATTCCTTCTCTCCTGAGATGCTGCCTGACCTGCTGAGTTACTCCAGCATTTTGTGAAATAAATACCTTCGATTTGAACCAGCATCTGCAGTTATTTTCTTCCACCACCTGTTAAACATCGACGTTCCTTGTCCCCACAAAGGGACGTGCAGAAGACTCGAATATTTCTCCACTTTAAGAAAGAACCGACGCTACCATTTTGCCAGCATTTATTTAGGGAGAAAGAAAAAGACACAAAGTGCTTGAGAACGGCACGGTGGCGCAGCGGTAGAGTTGCTGCCTCACAGCGCCGGAGACCCGGGTTCTATCCTGACTACGGGTGCTGTCTGTACGGAGTTTGTACGTTCTCCCCGTGACCTGCGTGGGTTTTCTCCGGGTGCTCCAGTTTCCTCCCACACGCCAAAGACGTGCAGGTTATGGATGGCCAAACCCCGAATCAAATACTCTCTTTGCTGCCACAGAACAAAACGCTGGACAGGGCAGTGAAACACAACATTCCCACCTTTTGCTTCCAATGCATAAAGATTGTCCCAGCCTCCCACCTGCGTGTGAGTTACCTCCAGCCATTAAATAGAGTCGTAGAGTGATACGGCGTGGAAGCAGGCCCTTCGGCCCAACTTGCCCACACCGGCCCACAATGTCCCAGCTACACTAGTCCCACCTGCCCGCGTTTGGTCCATATCCCTCCAAACCTGTCCTGTCCATGTACCCGTCTAACTGTTTCTTAAACGTTGGGATAGTCCCAGCCTCAACTACCTCCTCTGGCAGCTCGTTCCATACACCCACCACCCTTTGTGTGGAAAAGTTACCCCTCAGATTCCCATTAAATCTTTCCCCCTTCACCTTGAACCAATGGAATAGCCATCAGACAGCAAGAATCTGGAATATTTGCAAGCAATAAATCTAATCGAAGGACAAATGCAACAGTATCATCGGAAGGCATGGGTTTTAATTGAAGATTAGAGTATGGTTTAAAAATTAGATTAGGGTGTTGAGGTTGCTCTTTGAAATTTGTCCGTGTTTGGAAATGGTGATTGATTTCATGAGAGAGATTACTCTTTTAAACACACAAACATTGGCAAACAGTGCGAGCAGGGAAGCCCTGAATTCACTAAAAGCCAAAGCTCCCAAACGTATAAAAACATTTCAAAGGGCGGCACGGTGGTGCAGCGGGTAGAGCCGCTGCCTCACGGCGCCAGAGACCCCGGTTCCATCCTGTCCTCGGGTGTTGTCTATCTGTGTGTGTGTGTGTGCGTGTGGAGTTTGCACGTTCTCCCCGTGACCGCGTGGGTTTCCTCCGGGTGCTCCGGTTTCCTCCCACATCCCAAAGACGTGCGGGTTTGTAGGTTAATTGTCCCTCTGTCAATTGTAAATCACTCTCCTAGTGTGTGGGGAGTGGATGGGAAAGTGGGATAACATAGAACTCGTGTGAACGGGTGACCGCTGGTCGGCACGGACTTGGTGGGCCGAAGGGCCTGTTTCCGTGCTGTGTCTCTGAACTAAACTAGACTAAACTATAAATAGTGCAAGCCATAGAAATTATTTTAAAAAATATATTATTTTTAGTTTCAAGATTTCAACATCAAGATTTCCAGGTCAGTTTATTGTCACATGTACCAATTAAGGTGCAGTGAAATTTGAGTGACCATACAGCCATACTAAGTGAAAAGCAACAAGACACACAGCCACATAAACGTTAACATGAACATCCACCACAGCGGATTCCACATTCCTCACTGTGATGGAGGGTAATAAAGTTCAATCCTCTTCCTCTTTGTTCTCCCGTGGTCGGGGCTGTTGAACCGTCCGCAGTCGCCGCTGCCAACTGTCCGATATCCGAGCCCTCGCGTCGGGATGATCGAAACTCCCCACGTCGGGGCGGTTGAAACTTTCTCCGCGGCTTGGAGCTCCCGAGTCGGCCTCTTCTCACCAGAGACCACGGGCTTCACGGTGTTAGAGTCCACAGGCCCCGCGGTTGGAGCTCTCCACAGTCGATCCCCGGCAAAGGATCGCAAGCTCCGTGACGCTAAAGTCAGCGCCGCTCCGTGCCCGGTCTCCAGGAAAGGCCGTCAACTCCTCGATGTTAGGCCGCAGTTTTAGAGATACAGCGCGGAAACAGGCCCTTTGGCCCACTGAGCCCGCGCCGACCAGCGATCCCCGCACACTAACACTATCCCTACACACACTAGGGACAAGTTACATTTATACCAAGCCAATTAACCTACAAACCTGCACGTCTTTGGAGTGTGGGAGGAAACCGAAGATCTTGGAGAAAACCCACGCAGGTCACGGGGAGAACGTACAAACTCCGTACAGACGGCGCCCGTAGTCGGGATGGAACCCGGGTCTCCGGCGCTGCAAGCGCTGTAAGGCAGCAACTCTCCCGCTGTGCCACCGTGATTGCGAATGTTGATCAGCATTTTCTGGTGCAAATGAACCGGGCCCACTAACGATGCAGCTTGCAAAAGGTTCTTGTGCAAGATGTTTCATGCACAGCAGAGAGAAGTGAATGTGGGACTCTCAGGATAATATAATTATCCCCCTGGAGTACTGGAACACATTCTGAGTAGGATTCTCATTGCAAATTCGTCACGATCCGACAGTCAAATACTAAATAAAACACAGGCACAGATTTCTTCTGTAATCATTGGCAACTTCTTAATGAGCTCGTTGCTAGTTTCAGTGCCACAGCCTTTCAAACGTGATGAATTATATTTAACTTTGACACATACTGTCCCTAAATACCACCAAGACCAAGGAGCTGATCATCAACTTCCGTAGATCACATAACGGGGAATATGCCCCGATCTCTATCAATGGGGACAGTGTGGAGAGAGTGTCCAGCTTCAAGTTTCTGGGCACTCACATTTCGGAGGACCTCACATGGTCCAATAACACCGCTGCGCTGGTCAAGAAGGCACAGCAACGACTGCTCTACCTAAGAACACTGAAGAAGTCTGGTCTACCCCAACAGCTGCTGACGACCTTCTACCGCTGCACCATAGAGAGCATCCTAACACATGGCATCCCTGTGTGGTACCTCAGCTGCACGGAGGCAAAAAGGAAAGCTCTACAGCGGGTAGTCCATAGAGCTCAGAGGACCATCGGAACACAGCTACCGGCCTTGGAGGGCATCTACAACACACGATGCCTCAGAAAAGCCACCAGCATCCACAAAGACTCTTCACACCCCTGCAACAGTCTTTTCGAACTCCTTCCATCGGGCAGACGATACAAGGCCTTCTACGCCCGCACCTCCAGACTCAGGAACAGCTTCATCCCCAGGGCCATAGCTGCTATGAACCGGTCCTGCTGAGCCGGATGGTCACAACGCACAGATCAACTTGCACTTTACCCTGTCTAAAACTGTTACAATTGTTTCGTTGGGTTGCTGTTGTCTAAATTACTTAAATTATTGCATCGTATGGGAGGCGCATTCCCAATCTCGTTGTACCCCTGGGTACAATGACAATAAAGATATATTGTATTGTATTGTATTGTATTGTATAGAAATTCGATCTCGGCGCACCTGTATTTCAGAGGAGATTCAATCCACTCTGGACTTCCAGTAACTTCTGGACAAAAGAAAGGCAGATGCGAGGAATGAGAGGAATAGATCGGGTCTCTTGCCCAGAGTAGGGGAATCGAGGACCAGAGGACATAGGTTCAAGGTGAGGGTGGAAAGATTTAATGGGAATCTGAGGGGTAACTTTTTCACACAGAGGGTGGTGGGTGTATGGAACGAGCTGCCGGAGGAGGTAGTTGAGGCACGGACGATCCCAACGTTTAAGAAACAGTTAGACAGGTACATGGATGGGTCACGTTTGGAGGGATATGGGCCAAACGCAGGTGGGTGGGACTAGTGTAGACAGGGCATGTTGGTCGGTGTGGGCAAGTTGGGCCGAAGGGCCTGTTTCCACACTGTAGCACTCTGTGACTCTATGAAGGGCCTGTTTCCACACTGTATCACTCTGTGACTCTATGAAGGGCCTGTTTCCACACTGTATCACTCTGTGAAGGGCCTGTTTCCAAACTGTATTACTCTATGCGAAATTGTAAAGATCATTTGGTTCGCTGTACTCATGCGCAATGAAAGGCCTGGATAGAGTGGATGTGTAGAGGATGTTTCCACTAGTGGGAGAGTCTAGGACCAGAGGGCACAGCCTCAGGATTAAAGGACGTTCCTTTAGGAAGGAGATGAGGAGGAATTTCTTTAATCAGAGGGCGGTGAATCTGTGGGATTCTTTGCCACAGACGGCTGTGGAGGCCACAAGTCAGTGGATATTTTTAAGGCAGAGATAGACAGATTCTTGATTAGTGCGGGTGTCAGGGGTTGTGGGGAGAAGGCAGGAGAATGGGGTTGGGAGGGAGAGAAAGATCAGCCATGATTGAATGGCGGAGTTGTCGATGGGCTGAATGGCCTAATTCTGCTGCTATGTCTTATGTTCGTATGATCCCATGGTGTGCCTGATGCTTCTTAAAGATGTTGTTATTTGCACGGCCCACATTTCCGTCAGTGCTGACATCACACGAGTGGGAAAACATGGTGGCGCAGCGGTAGAGTTGCTGCCTCACAGCGCCAGAGACCCGGGTTCCATCCTGAGCTCGGGTGCTGTCCGTACGGAGTTTGCACGTTATCCCTGTGACCTGCGTGGGTTTTCTCTGGGTGCTTCGGTTTCGTCCCACGCTCCAAAGACGTGCAGGTTTGTAGATTGTGTAGGAAAAAAACAGCCGATGCAGGTTTAAATCGAAGGTAGACACAAAATGCTGGAGTAACTCAGTGGGTCAGGCAGGATCTCTGGAGAGAAGGAATGGGCGACGTTTCACAGAGTGCTGGAGTAACTCAGCGAGTCAGGCAGCATCTGTGGAGAACATGGATAGGTGACGTTTCACAGAGTGCTGGAGTAACTCAGCGGGTCAGGCAGCATCCGTGGAGAACATGGATAGGTGACGTTTCACAGAGTGCTGGAGTAACTCAGCGGGTCAGGCAGCATCTGTGGAGAACATGGATAGGTGACGTTTCACAGAGTGTTGGAGTAACTCAGTGGGTCAGGCAGCATTTGTGAAGAGAAGGAATGGGTGACGTTTCGGGTCGACGCCCTTCTTCAGCCTGACCTGTCTGACGAAAGGTCTCGACCCGCAACGTCGCCCATTCCTTCTCTCCAGAGATGCTGCCTGACCCGCTGAGTTACTCCAGCATTTTGTGTCTACCTTCAGCTTTGTAGGTTAATTGGCTTGGTATAATTGTGAACTGTCCCTAGTGTGTGTAGGATAGCGCTGGTGTGCGGGGATCGCTGGTCGGCGTGGACTCGGTGGGCCGAATGGCCTGTTTCCGTGCTGTAACTCTAAACTAAACAAAACTAAACATAAGCTAAACTGAACTAAAAGCACACACATAGACACGCACGTACACACACAACCGCACATGCACACACACACATAAACACACACGCACATGGATGCGCACGCACACATATACACACACACACACTTAACCACATGAGGTGCAGATTTGGACAAAGTTGCTAAAATAGACCCTTGGAAGTGTCCGAAAATGACGCAGAATTATTGTATTGTGATCTGATTGCAATATTGTCCCAATTCTCCTGGCTTTCGGGAGGAGTTCCTGATTGATAAACAGCGCAACCCAGTGTAATCTGTGCCCCGTGGCATGGGGGACCCTGCACACAGCTCATTGAAGACGTTCCTGTTGGAATGCCTGTGGTATCTTCACGGCAGGAAGTGCGTCCACGTGGGGATTTTAAACTTTGACCCTCCCCTTCCTGCCTCACCCATTAAAGTCACCTCACTGAGGCCGAACAGCTGGGCTAAAAATATATCGCCAAGTTCCACAACATCCGCATGGTTAGGTGTGACTTCCCATTCGCATTCCACCCAGTGAATATTCTGACAGTAATGTTTTGTAATGTTGCGGAGACAGTAATGTTCTGTAATCCAGCTGCTGGCAGCCTTGACATTTGAAATATAAAACGGTGTTTGTTGCATTATGTTTAGGGTGGCGCAGCGGTAGAGTTGCTGCCTCACGGCGCCAGAGACCCGGGTTCCATCCCGACCACGGGTGCTGTCTGTACGGAGTTTGTACATTCTCCCCGTGACCTGCGTGGGTTTTCTCCGGGTGCTCCGGTTTAGACAATAGACAATAGGTGCAGGAGGAGGCCATTCGGCCCTTCGAGCCAGCACCTCCATTCAATGTGATCATGGCTGATCATTCTCAATCAGTACCCCGTTCCTGCCTTCTCCCCATACCCCCTGACTCCGCTATCCTTAAGAGCTCTATCCAGCTCTCTCTTGAATGCATCCAGAGAATTGGCCTCCACTGCCTTCTGAGGTAGAGAATTCCACAGATTCACAACTCTCTGACTGAAAAAGTCAGAGTGTGGGTTTCCTCCCACACTCCAAAGACGCACAGGTTTGTAGGTTAATTGGCTTCGATTAAATTGTAAATTGTCCTGAGTGCGTGTAGGATAGTGTCGGTGTGCGGGGATCGCTGGTCGGTGCGGACCCGATGGGCCGAATGGCCTGTTTGTGTGCTGCATCTCTAAGGGAAGCTCAACATGCCTGGGAATAGTGTGCACCGCCACACGTACAGCCACGGTGCCCAATGAGTGACCACCTTCAGGGCCTGCATTGGGCACCGTGGTTGGAAGGACTCCACAGGGTTGCCAAGGGTTACCGGCGTGTGGCCCATCCCTGCTTCTGACTGGTGAACCCAGTTCAGTTCCCACTCCGTAATGCGCGGCTGCTTGGCTGATGTTCCATCACGCTGCATGTTTTGCATTAGTGACGCATTCCAGTGAGGATCGTTTATTTCGAATTGATTTCCATGGGAAAGAGTGCAGCAAACGGAGCTCTCCTCAATCTGTCGGGCCCAGAGGAACGTTGAATGCAAACCTGTAAACAAGCTCCATGACTTATGATATCTCCACACTGTGGCGCAGCGGTAGAGTTGCTGCCTCACAGCGCCAGAGACCCGGCTTCCATCCTGACCGCGGGTGCTGTCTGTACGGAGTTTGCACGTTCTTCCTGTGACCCGCGTGGGTTTTCTCCGGGTGCTCCGGTTTCATCCCACACTCCAAAGACGTGCAGGTTTGTAGGTTAATTGGCTTGGTATAAATGTACATTGTCCCCAGTGTGAGTAGGATAGAGTTAGTGTGCGGGGATCGCTGGTCGGCACGGACCCGGTGGGCCGAAGGGCCTGTTTCCGCGCTGTATCTCTAAACTAAACTAAATAAAACGAAACTTAACACCATGCCAGTCAATGACGCTGCCTACGTATGCATCATACCAATAGATCTAATGTGGTTTAGTTCAGTGTAGTTTTGAGATACAGCACAGGAACAGGCCTTTCGGCCCACTGAGTCCGCACTGACCAGCGATCCCCACACATTAACGCTATCCTACACAATAGGAACGATTTTTACCGAAGCCAAATTAACCTACAAACCTGCACGTCTTTGGAGTGTGGGGAGAAACTGCAGCACCTGGAGAAAACCCACGCAGGTCACGGGGAGAACGTACAAACTCCGTACAGACAGCACCCGTAGTCGGGATGGAACCTGGGTCTCTGGCGCTGTGAGGCAGCAACTCTACCGCTGCGCCACCGTGCCATCCTGTCTGTGCAGATTCTCATTGTTCTCCATATCTGGCTTCAACTCGAGCCTGATGGACGTTAATGTTGAGGAGGTTCCAGAGGAGGTTTACGAGAATGATCCCAGGAATGAGTGGGGTAACATATGATGAGCGTTTGTCGGCACTGGGCCTGTACTCACTGGAGTTTAGAAGGATGAGGGGGGACCTCATTGAAACTTACCGGATAGTGAAAGGCCTGGATAGAGTGGATGTGGAGAGGATGTTTCCACTAGTGGGAGAGTCTAGGACCAGAGGGCACAGCCTCAGAATTAAAGGACGTTCCTTCAGGAAGGAGATGAGAAGGAATTTCTTCAGTCAGAGGGTGGTGAATCTATGGAATTCTTTGCCAAGTCATTGAGTATTTTTTAAAAGACATACAGGTTTGTTGGTTAATTGGCTTCGATAAACTTCTCCCCGTGACCTGCGTGGGTTTTCTCCGGGCGCTCCGGTTTCCTCCCACACTCCAAAGACTTGCAGGTTTGTAGGTTAATTGTCTTGGTATAAGTGTAAATTGTCCCTAGTGTGTGTAGGATAGTGTTAGTGTGCAGGGATCGCTGGTTGGCACAGATTCGGTGGGCCGAAGGGCCTGTTTCTGTGCTGTATCTCTAAAGTTTAAAAAATGGCGGAGCAAGCTTGATGGGCTGAATGGCCTCATTCTGCTCCGATATCTTAAGTCTGAATGAGTTTGGGCCAGGCAAGGCCTGGTTTGACTCATTACTTTATAAATGAAATGGTCTCCCCTGACTAATATAGTTGGGGAGCCCAACTCATATTGCTTAGTGTGGGAAGGAACTGCAGATGCTGGTTTAAACCAAAGATAGACACAAAGTGCTGGAGTAACTCAGCGGGACAGGCAGCATCTCTGGAGAGAAGGGATTTCCCCCCGGGCTCTCCGGCCTCCTCCCACAATCCAAAGACGTACAGGTTTGTAGGTTAATTGGCTTCAGTAAAATTGTAAATTGTCCCCAGTGTGCACAATAGTGTTAGTGTGTGGGTGATCGATGGTCAGCACGGACTCGGTGGGCCGAAGGGCCTGTTTCTGCACTGTATCTCTAAATGAAATGAAATTAAACTCAACTAAACTCAACTATACTAAACTAAACTTCCAAAGTAAACGAAACTAAATTACTAAATCACTATACTAATAACTAAACTAAACTACAAAACTAAACTAAACTAATTAACAAGTATACTAAAGTAAAGGAAACTAAAAGGATTGGACAAGCTAGATGCAGGAAAAATGTTCCCAATGTTGGGGGAGTCCAGAACCAGGGGCCACACACAGTCTTAGAATAAAGGGGAGACCATTTAAAACTGAGGTGAGAAGGAACTGTTTCACCCAGAGAGTTGTGAATTTGTGGAATTCTCTGCCACAGAGGGCAGTGGAGGCCAAATCACTGGATGGATTTAAGAGAGAGTTAAATAGAGCTCTGGGGGCTAGTGGAATCAAGAGATAAGGGGAGAAGGCAGGCACGGGTTACTGATTAGCCATGATCACAATGAATGGCTGGCTCGAAGGGCCGAATGGCCTCCTCCTGCACCTAGTTTCTATGTTTCTATGTTTCTATGTTTCTAAACTAAACTAAATAACTAAACGTGAGGAAAGGCAGGGTTTGTCACGATCCCACATTCCCTCTTTAGGAACGTCATCGAGAAGGCAGGTTGTGTTTTAAGTTTGTATATAAGGCTGGGGCTACGTCATTGGAGACTGACTCAGCTTGGCAGGTGAGGCAGTGGCTGCCCTTGTGAAGGATCCCATGGCACTCCTCAGCCAGGCTTTGCCAGTGCCATGGCCAATATGTTGCCCTCAACATGCAGCGCAGGAAAATCCCCAGCCACCCCCTCCAATTGCTCTTTGGAGTGTGGGAGGAAACCGGAGCACCCGGAGAAAAACCACGCAGGTCACGGGGAGAATGTACAAACTCCGTACAGATAGTCGGGATGGAACCCAGGTCGCTGGCGCCGTGAGGCAGCAACTCTACCGCTGCGCCACCGTGACGCCCTAATGCAGCATTAGGGGATGGGCTAAAAGGAAAGTACAGGAGCTAGAAAATAGTGCATGAATTGTGACACCATTTCTGACAAGTGCCCACATGGTCTGCTTCACTTCACAGGCCGGGGCGTTGAGTATAAGAGTCAGGACGTCATGATGCAGCTCTAGAGGACTCTGGTTGGGCTGCATGTGGAGTATTGCGTGCAGTTCTGGTCACCCCCATTACAGGAAGGGTGTGGAGGCTTTGGAGAGGGTGCAGAGGGGGTTTACCAGAACGCTGCCTGGATTAGAGGGGTTCAGCTACAGGGAGAGGGTGGATAGACTGGGGTTGTTTTCTCTGGAACGTCAGAGGTTGAGGGGAGACCTGATAGGAGTTTATAAAATGATGAGAGGCATGGATAGGGTAGACAGTCTGAACCTTTATCCCCAGAGCGAAAAAATCAGTTACTAGAGGGCACGGTTTAGTTTAGTTGAGTTGAGTTTAGTTGAGTTGAGTTGAGTTGAGTTGAGTTGAGTTGAGTTGAGTTGAGTTGAGTTGAGTTGAGTTTCACCAGCCAATTAACCTACATCTTTGGAGTGTGGGAGGAAACTGAACATCTCGGAGAAAACCCATGCAGGTCACGGGGAGAACGTGCAAACTCCGTACAGACAGGCTTTAAGGTGAGGGGGGCAAAGTTGAATGGAGATGTGTGGGGCGGGTTTTTTATACAGAGGGTGGTGGGGGCCTGGAACGCACTGCCAGGGGTGGTGGTGGAGGCAGATACCATAGTGGTGTTGAAGAGGCTTTTGGACAGGCACATGGATATGTAGGGAATGGGGGGACATGGATCACGTGCAGGCAGATCAGAGCTGGTCATATTCAGCGTGAAGATTGTGGGCCGAAGGGCCTGTTCGTGTGCGTTACTGTTCTATGTTCTATGTTCCCCCTGGGTCGGGTGACTGGAACCAATAGCGAAGCCCTCAAAATCTTGATTAATTGAATAAAGAAACAAAATTGCAGAGTTGCTGCCTCACAGCGCCAGAGACCCGGGTTCCATCCTGACTACGGGTGCTGTCTGTACGGAGTTTGCACGTTCTCCCCGTGACCTGCGTTGGTTTTCTCCGGGTGCTTCGGTTTCCTCCCACACTCCAAAGACGTACAGGTTTGTAGGTTAATTGACTTGGTGTATGACTTGTTGTAAATTGTCCCTAGTGTGTGTAGGATAGTGTTAGTGTGCAGGGATCGCTGGTTGGCATGGACTCGGTGGGCCGAAGGGCCTGTTTCCGCGCTGTATCTCTAAAGTAAACTAGTGTACGGGGTGATCGCTGGTTGGCACGGACTCGGTGGGGAAGGGCCTGTTTCCGTGCTGTATCTCTAAACTCCCTGGGATGGCAGGACTTTCATATGAAGAAAGACTGGATAGACTGGGCTTGTACTCGCTGGAATTTTGAAGACTGAGGGGGGATCTTATAGAAACATATAAAATTCTTAAGGGGTTGGAGAGGCTAGATGCGGGAAGATTGTTCCCGATGTTGGGGAAGTCCAGAACCAGGGGTCACAGCTTAAGGATAAGGGGGAAGTCTTTTAGGACCGAGATGAGAAAGTTTTTTTTCACAGAGAGTGGTGAGTCTGTGGAATTCTCTGCCACAGAGGGTAGTTGAGGCCAGTTCATTGGCTATATTTAAGAGGGAGTTAGATGTGGCCCTTGTGGCTAAAGGGGTCAGGGGGTATGGAGAGAAGGCAGGTATAGGATACTGAGCTGGATGATCAGCCATGATCATATTGAATGGCGGTGCTGGCTCGAAGGACCGAATGGCCTACTCCTGCACCTATTTTCTATGTTTCTATGTTTCTATGTTTCAACTAAACTAAAGGAGAGGGACATGGCAGGTTTTCAGACCTGGGCAATAATATTGTGTCATCAGAGGCATCTTGCCGAAGGTCAAGGCCAAGCACTGGCCAGAGGTGAAGCTGGCAGGGCTGGTTAGTGGAAAGACCTGTGACTTCAGGATTGTAAAAGAAGAACTCTGACTATGAACACGCGAAGCCCCCATGAAATCTAATTAGCATTAACGAGTGAAGTTAACGAGCTGCTAACACTTGATGCTTGCCTCTTCCATTGCAATGACGCCATGCAGTAGCACTCCGGCACTCCCAGCATCCTGTCCGGTCTTTGAACTTTGAACTCTGGACTTCCTTTCCCTTCGTAAACGGCGGCAAAATATGGCGACTGTGCACTTCATAAGTTCAGAAGTGATAGGAGCAGAATTAGGCCATTCGGCCCATCAAGTCTACTCCGCCATTCAATCATGGCTGACCTAAACGCTGGTTTAAAACAAAGATACTAGAGGAGCAAAATGGACCACTCCGTTGAAATTGCCTATACTGAAGTGCAGTACGCAACAGAGCGTAATGTCCGCCATTTTAGTAAGCAAAACCCGCCGTTCGCTCTGCCTCTCGCGGTGTAATCAGTGTTGTGGGGGAACAGTATGTGTGATGATACCATTAAAATGCAGAATATGTCTCATCTATCAATGCACAGATTGTTGTTATTTTTCTTTTTAAATGTTTCTGCAAGTTTCAGCCTACTAAAATGGCGCCGTGACATACTACGTTTTTTAGAGTCGAGTGGTCTATCTTGCTCCTCTAGTATCTTTGGTTGTTAGGGTCGAGTGGTCCATCTTGCTCCTCTAGTATCTTTGGTTGTTAGGGTCGAGTGGTCTATCTTGCTCCTCTAGTATCTTTGGTTGTTAGGGTCGAGTGGTCTATCTTGTTCCTCTAGTATCTTTGGTTGTTAGGGTCGAGTGGTCCATCTTGCTCCTCTAGTATCTTTGGTTGTTAGGGTCGAGTGGTCTATCTTGCTCCTCTAGTATCTTTGGTTTAAACCGAAGATAGACACATAAAGCTGGAGTAACTCAGCAGGACGGGCATCACCTCTGGAGAAAAGGAATGGGTGGCGTTTCGGGTTGGAGGAGGTGGGGGTGAGGTGATGATAGGTGGCCGTGGGTGGCTGGGAAGAGGCAGGGATGGGTGGGAGGGGAGATTTAGATTTAGATTTAGATTTAGAGATACAGCGCAGAAACAGGCCCTTCAGCCCACCGGGTCCGCGCCGCCCAGCGATCCCCGCACACTAACAATATCCTACACCCACTAGGGACATTTGCCCAGCCAATTAACCTACAAACCTGCACGTCTTTGGAGTGTGGGAGGAAACCGGAGCACCCGGAGAAAACCCACGCAGGTCACGGGGAGAACGTACAAACTCCGTACAGACAGCACCCGTAGTAGGGATCGAACCTGAGTCTCCGGCGCTGCATTCGTTGTAAGGCCACCGTGCCGCCCATGAGGATGTAAGCTGCGGGAGGGAAGGGAGGTGAGGGGGGGTGGGGGGGAGGAGTAGGAGTGGCGGGGTGAGGTGGTGGGGGGGGGCGAAGATGGAAATCGGGGGTTGGGAGTGATGGGTGGGGACAGGCCAGGAAAATAAAGGACAGGAGACTGGTAGGGGAGGGAGGGCTAAAGATGGGGGCAAGGGGTAGAAGGTGACAAGCGGAGGCATGAGAGGGAATAATAAGTGGAACCCGATAAAGGTTCATGTGTTCACAAAGTGATAGGAGCAGAATTAGGCCATTCGGCCCACCAAGTCTACTCCGCCATTCGATCATGGCTGATCTACCTCTCCCTCCTAACCCCATTCTCCTGCCTTCTCCCCATAACCCCTGACACCCGCACTCGTGGGTAGGTGACGTTTCTGGTCGAGACCCTTCTTCAGAAGAAGGGTCTGAAGAAGGGTCTCAGCTGGAAACGTCAAGAATTTCTTTCGAATAATTTCTAATAGGAGGAATTTCTTATGACCTTATGACCTGATGACCTATCCATGTTCTCCAGAGATGCTGCCTGACCCGCTGAGTTACTCCAGCACTCTGTGAAACGTCACCTATCCATGTTCTCCACAGATGCTGCCTGACCCGCTGAGTTACTCCAGCACTCTGTGAAACGTCACCTATCCATGTTCTCCAGAGATGCTGCCTGACCCGCTGAGTTACTCCAGCTTTTCGTGTTCACCTTCGCGTGCTGCCTTAAGATGTCTTGTAACGGGGATGCCCTAACTCAGTGCCCTTAGCGATGGGGGCGGGCACGCCAAACGCCTTCCTCACCGCCCTGCCCACCCGCGATGCCATCTTCATGCCACAAGCTTCGCAGGGAGCTAGCTGCTTGCCAAGTTGCTCTTTGTAGGGCCTCTTTCCTCTTGCTGTGACCAGACGCTGCGACTAGACCAGAATGCAGACTGGTGCAGATGGACACTGAATGTCGGTCGCTAAGTACATCTGCAGAAGCAGAAGCAGCCAAATACCATAAAGCCCCAGAGGGGCATAAAACAATCTGCTTCCTGGTGCAAACTGTACTGGAGGTGATAGGGCAGGCTCTGGGTTTCTCTTGCTGTAGACTTACTCACAATGTTTCTCTGGGCTTTATAACAGATGACAGTGTATTGCAGGGAGCCTGTACACCCTTACAATGGCAGTAGCACCATCTTGCTGTGCTCTTTAGTTTAGATTAGTTTAGTTTAATTTTTGTTTAGATTAGTTTAGGTTTAGCTCTAGTTTAGTTTAACCTACAAAGCCGCCTGACTTAGGGCGGTAGCGTTGCTGCCTCACAGCGCCAGAGACCCGGGTTCCACCCTGACCACGGGCGCTGTCTGTACGGAGTTTGTACGTTCTCCCCCGTGACCTGCGTGGGTTTTCTCCGGGTGCTCCGGTTTCCTCCCACACTCCAAAGACGTGCAGGTTTGTAGGTTGATTGGCTTGGCAGTGTAAATTGTCCCCAGTGGGTGTAGGATAGTGTTAGTGTGCGGGGATCGCTGGTCGGCGCGGACTCAGTGGGCCGATGGGCCTTTTTGCGTGCTGTATCTGTAAACTAAACTGGAGTTGCCTCTCACACTCCAAAGACGTGCAGGTTTGTAGGCTAATTGGCTTCTGTAAATTGGAGATTGTCCCCAGTGTGTGTAGGAGAGTGCTAGTGTACTATTGTTGGTCGGCACGGACTCGGTGGGCCGAAGAAGAAACTAAATATGTGAGTTTACTGGAGTTAGTTCTATGGGTAATGAAGATAGTGTCAATGCATCAAAGAGGCTTACTGTCACTGTGGACTCGATGGGCCGAAGGGCCTGTTTCTGTTATGTATTTCTAGACTAAACTAAACTAAACTAAACCAGACTAAACTAAACCAGACTAAACTAAACTAAGTTAAATGAAGCATCTTCTGTTCTCATCCTTGTTCCCCTCTGGTTAGCACATCTTCCCCAGGCAACAATGGGCCATTGTGGGCTCCACCCTTCCTCAGGTCACCTGTTGTCGGCCCTGATTTGTTCTGGCTAATGTAGGATAAACGGCTTCGGTAAAACTGTAACCTGTCTCTAGTGTGTGTAGGATAGTGTAAGTGTGCGGGGATCGCTGGTCGGCGCGGACCCGGTGGGCCGAGAGGCCTGTTTCCGCGATGCACAGGGTAGTTTCAGGATTTGATAAGGAGAATCAGTGAATATTATATTGATAAAACCTAGATGGATGTAAATTCTAAGACACTTATTACCTAGAACCTAGAAAAATACATCGCATTGTGAAGAGAAGCATAGAACATAGAACACCAAACATAGAACAGTACAGTACAGCACAGGAACAGGCCCTTCAGCCCACAACTGAATATTATGTTCAGTTCTGGGCACCATGTTATAGGAAAGATGTTGTCAAGCTGGAAAGGGTACAGAAAGGATTTACAAGGATGTTGCCAGGACTAGAGGGTGTGAGCTACAGGGAGAGGTTGAGCAGGCTGGGACTCTATTCCATGGAGCGCAGGAGGATGAGGGGTGATCTTGTAGAGGTGTACAAAATCATGAGAGGAACAGATCGGGTAGATGCACAGAGTCTCTTGCCCAGAGTAGGTAAATCGAGGACCAGAGGACATAGGTTCAAGGTGTAGGGGAAAAGATTTAATAGGAATCTGAGGGGTAACTTTTTCACACAGAGGGTGGTGGGTGTATGGAACGAGCTGCCAGAGGGGGTAGTTGAGGCTGGGACTATCCCAACATTTAAGAAACAGTTAGATAGGTACATGGATAGGACAGGTTTGGGGGGATATGGGTCAAAGGCAGGCAGGTGGGACTAGCGTAGCTGGAACATGTTGGCCGGTGTGGGCAAGTTGGGCTGAAGGGCCTGTTTCCACGCTGTATCACTCTATGACTCTATGACTCGATGACTCTATGACTCTATGTCGGTGCTGAACATGATGCCAAGTTAAATTGCTCTGCTGTGTCTGCACGTGATCCATAATGCTCCAATTCCTGTATTTCCACGCACCTCTTAAATGCAATGTGTAGAATTTCACATAAATAAAAATCGGAGAGTGCAAAATGCAGGTCGGGCAGCATCTGCAGAGAGAGAAAAGCAGAGCTGGCTGTGGAGGCTGGGGATGCTTCATCATAACCAGGGGGTTGGGTCTATTTCCCTCTCTCCACAGATGCTGCTGGGCCCGCTGAGTGTTTCCAGCATTTTCCGTTTTTATTTCAGACGTTGAGTATCTGCAATTTTTTTCAAAAATTGAAATTCATTTAAGTTGACCAGGTTTGGAATGGGATCTGATTCTTGAAAATCACAAACCTGGTCATTCCTCCTTCACCCTGCTCCCTGCTCCTGTTGCTCGGCACGGTGGCGCAGCGGGTAGAGCTGCTGCCTCACAGCGCCAGAGACCCGGGTTCCATCCTGATCACGGGCGCCGTCTGTACGGAGTTTGTACGTTCTCCCCGTGACCTGCGTGGGTTTTCTCCGGGTGCTCCGGTTTCCTCCCACATT
The DNA here is from genome assembly GCF_053455715.1 of Rhinoraja longicauda. Lineage (NCBI taxonomy): Eukaryota > Metazoa > Chordata > Chondrichthyes > Rajiformes > Arhynchobatidae > Rhinoraja > Rhinoraja longicauda. The sequence continues at coordinate 9,155,963 of NC_135994.1, forward strand.
CCAAAGACGTGCAGGTTTGTAGGTTAATTGGATTCGGTAAAATTGTAACTTGTCCCTAGTGTGTGTAGGATAGTGTTAGTGTGCGGGGATCGCTGGTCGGCGCGGACTCGGTGGGCCGAAGGGCCTGTTTCCACGTTGTATCTCTAAAGTCTAAAAGTCTGAAAGTCTGAAAGATCCAGATTATACAGCACCAGAGAGAGAGATGATGGAAGTTTTTTTTTCTTTAACACATGCGTCCATCTTAAACACTTAAGGAGGAGATAGATAGATTGTTGATTAGTACGGGTGTCTGGGGTTATGGGGAGAAGGCAGGAGAATGGGGTTAGGAGGGAGAGATAGATCGGCCATTATTGAAAGGCGGAGTAGACTCGATGGGCCGAATGGCCTAATTCTGCTCCTATCACTGCTCCTATCCTGCACCTATCCTGTACATTTCCCCGGTGTGGGACGAATAAAGGAATATATTATCACTTATGAACCTATGACCTTAAGATGAAGTTTGGACAAAGCGGGGATAATCTACTCAGACTGGCAGAAAGGCTGGCAACTCACGGGCACGAGATTTAAATGAAATGACCGGGGCACCAGAGGGGTGTCTGGAACGAGCTGCCAGAGGAGGTCGTTGAGGCTGGGACTATCCCAATGTTTAATAAACAGTTAGACAGGTACATGGATAGGACAGGTTTGGAGGGATATGGACCAAGCGCGGGTAGGTGGGACTAGTGTAGCTGGGACATGTAGGCCGATGTGGGAAAGTTGGGCTGAAGGGCCTGTTTCCACACTGTATCACTCTGTGACTCTATGAAGGGCCTGTTTCCACACTGTATCACTCTGTGACTCTATGAAGGGCCTGTTTCCACACTGTATCACTCTGTGACTCTATGAAGGGCCTGTTTCCACACTGTATCACTCTGTGACTCTATGAAGGGCCTGTTTCCACACTGTATCACTCTGTGACTCTATGAAGGGCCTGTTTCCACACTGTATCACTCTGTGACTCTATGAAGGGCCTGTTTCCACACTGTATCACTCTGTGACTCTATGAAGGGCCTGTTACCACACTGTATCACTCTGTGACTCTATGAAGGGCCTGTTTCCACACTGTATCACTCTGTGACTCTATGAAGGGCCTGTTTCCACACTGTATCACTCTGTGACTCTATGAAGGGCCTGTTTCCACACTGTATCACTCTGTGACTCTATGAAGGGCCTGTTTCCACACTGTATCACTCTGTGACTCTATGAAGGGCCTGTTTCCACACTGTATCACTCTGTGACTCTATGAAGGGCCTGTTTCCACACTGTATCACTCTGTGACTCTATGAAGGGCCTGTTACCACACTGTATCACTCTGCGACTCTATGACTACATAGAAAGTGCAGCCAATCTTTTTATTGTCGATTGACTTCAGGGAATCGATATAATGCAAGAGGCCAAGTGATCGTTGTGCTTTACTGATATGTTGTTGCAAGTCTTGGCTCCCATGCTGAATCAGTACTTGTGACAAACATGGTGCAGAAATCCGGTGCAGAATTGACTTTGAGGTACTTGATCCAAGATGTAGTTCCTCAGGGACTGGTCACGTGTAAGTGGTGAAGTGATCAGACGCTGGCTGGGCAAGAGGAAACAGAGGGCAATTAGAAACGTGTTATTTGAGTTGGTGAGAAGCAATTCGCGGCGGTCCCCAAGGTTCAGATCTTCAACGGATTACTCCAATCATGGTCTTCGCGATTTGATCAAAAACACAGACCGATCGGTGTGCAGTGGCAACGTTCATTGCTCCCAGGGACGTGGACAGTTCCTGTCATTTAGCCTAATGGCCGTCAAATGGCGGTTCGAAGCGGATCTCAGCTGATGAATGACGGCGCAGACATTATTCACTTTCATTGCAAGGTGGGGGGAGAAAAACGTACAGCTCGTCAATTGTAGTTGTCGGAGGTTTCTGTGCAGCCCTCTCTCGGGATGTCCAGAACACAGGCAAG